>NW_007727087.1:160844-164487 GCF_000696425.1 Galeopterus variegatus | reverse complement strand
ATGTGTCCAACACAAGGCTGGACTGTAGGGCTTCCCCTTCGGAATGAAATCTTTATTACCCTGGCGGCTGCAAATACCGTGGCAGATGGCTCTCAGCTGAGTCTCTCCAGAAATCGCACTCAGCCAAAGACAGTTAACCAAAGTTCCACCTCCCTCTCTAGGGGGCAATGTGCATGCAATTACTGGGCTTTGTGTAGTACATAAAGATCCAGTCCTCTGCCTCAAGACAATCCTGAAGGCCCATTGCAGCCCAGACATCCCATAGGATGAGCTGAGGCCTTTGATGTAAATGCATCAGTTCACCTTCCTCCTCTGTTCAATCCTATTTTCTTCATTTTCTCAAAACAGGGATAGATCCTAAGGCCACTCTCACACAAACTTCTTGTAACAAACTTCTTGTTTGCAGGCCTCGACTCAGAGTCTATTTCCCAAAGAATGCAATCGAAGACACCCTCCAATTATTTGGAGCAGATTTTTGTAACACTCCTCACAACTGCTAGTGACATATCCATACATCCCTATGCAATATACTTAAAATGATGAACTATAGTACGCAAAGCCCTCCTGCTGAGTATTTTTTATATAAGATATATATCATTTTGAAATCAGATGGGAAACAGAACAGCACAGAGATGGTTTGCATGGTCTTGAGTGTAATGGACCTAAATTTGAATCCCTGATCTGCTATTCACTATATCTGTGACGTTGGGTAAATTACTTGACATCTTATATCCTAATTTGTTCATCTATAACATGAGATGGATAACTAACATGGGATTAATAACTGCACTGGGGGGTCATTTTAAGAACTAAATAACCTAAGTCAAAGAAAAGTACTAAGCACAGAACTCAATAAATATTAGATATTATTATCATAATATTATTACTAAAAAGAAGTACACATGAAAGAGTTTAAGCGCCAGTTCTTACACTGGTTAAACTTGACTAAATGTCCTTATCTATCCTGGACCTCAGTTTCCTTAACAGCAAAGTGAACAAAGCAAATGAAAAGTCGCTAAGCTATCTCTCTGCTCCAAAAAGCTGTGATTCTTTAGTTGCAGGAACTTGAATGATTTGCACAAGTGAGTTTTTCAGTATTAACCCCTGAGATGTTGATGATTCCCCCACAGAAAGGGGGAAGTGATGGCCACCACTGCTCCTGTGGGTCCTCATTATGGCCCTGCTCCCCAGCAGCTCAGAGGAGTCCTCATTATCAGAGTGCTGTGGCGTGTGGCAGTCGCCATGCACCTTGTGCTTACACAGTCTACCTCTACCAGCGGGGAGCCTAGGGCTGGCACTCAGTCCTGGCAGAATGAAGGGTAAACATAAAAGATTAGAGTAAAAGAAGACACACACAATCAACATGGAAAAAAACAAAAATTAAGAAAAGCAACACTGAGCACAATTTTAGTATTTGTGCATTGCTCAAAGGGGGAAAAAAAGAGACAGAAAAAAATTCTTGGAAGAAATGAAGGTATACCCATCCTATTTTGTTTCAATTTGTTTTCTTCTTTATAGATGCCTTCCTGATTCCACCATGCAATTTCTTAATATAATAATATACAAATTTTGTGGTTTCCCAAAGTATATTTCAGTGATGCATGCCCAGAACCACGGGAACAACTGTCTCAAATACGATGAGACACTGGAGCACTGGTAATATCCCTAAGTCCACAATATTTCTCTTAGTCCAGAACATGCACCTTTAAGGAAACTAAGATCTTGTATCATTCATTCAAAGAGTGGCAACTCAACGGGCATGCTATTTTTACAGTCACCCAAATGGAATGGATGACCCTATATGATACCAAATGGAATGGATGACCCTATATGATACCAAATGGAATGGATGACCCTATATGATACCAAATGGAATGGATGACCCTATATGATACCAAATGGAATGGATGACCCTATATGATACCAAATGGAATGGATGACCCTATATGATACCAAATGGAATGGATGACCCTATATGATACCAAATGGAATGGATGACCCTATATGATACCAAATGGAATGGATGACCCTATATGATACCAATATATGGTATCAGTACTGCTGAGGCTCTGAAACCACACAGCCCTGGATGCAAATACAAACAGTGCACTCATTGGCTAGACACCATCGAGAACACTGGTACACTATTCCATGCATAAGTTCCCCATCTCCACAACAGGAATATCAATGGCACCCACCTCTTGAGGACCAGATGAGTTAATACCTACAGAGAACTGAATGCAGGGCCTGGTACAGGATGATTACCTAATAAGGGTTAGCACTTATTATGGATGTTATTATGGTAACCCCATGTCCACAGAAGGCAGATGGCAATTATACATGCCTGAGATGACTTATTTGCTTATGCCTTAAAATTTTTAATTTTCTAGGTGAAATAAAATTAATATATGATGAAATTTATGTGTATACATATATACACATACATGTGTATACACACTCATATTTGCAGAAATTTAGAAATAATCTATTGACATCCCTCCATCTCCAGGCTAGCACCCTAGTCCAAACCACTCTCATGTCTTAAAAGGATTCTTGAAATTGACATTTAACTGGTCTGTCTGCTTTTATTCCAGCTTTCCTTCTTTCCATTCCCTTCCCAGCAACCAATGTTCAAAACCTAGATCAGAACTTATTTCCATGCTTAAATCCCTCCAATGGTTTCCCACTGTCCATGAAATAAAACCCAGACTCCTAACTATGGGCTACGAGAGCCTACATGCTCTGTACTTGTCTCCTCTCTTGATGCTCAGGTTCCTTCACTAAATTCCAACCACAGTGGTCTTTATGTTCATCAGATAAGTCAAGTTTATCCTCTTCCCAGGGCATATGCACTGGCTAAAGTCCCTCTACAAAGCCTACACCCTCCCATGACTTGCTTTGCTGCTCATGTTTCTGGTCTCTGCTCAGTAGAGGCCTCCTTTACCCAAGGGTCCTCTTTCCCCTCACCATCCCCCCATTACAAAACGTTGCTGTACTGTCCTCAGATCCATTATCACTGCCTGGATTTATGATGTTCATTTACTTTCGGGTTTAGGGCTTATCTCATTTCCACTAGGGTGGAAGCTGCATGAGAGTGGGTTTGGGTTACACTATCATATCCTCACTACCCTCTGCAATACTTTACACATAGTTAGTTAGAACTCAACAGGTACTTTGCAAATGAATGCATTCTTGACATCAGTTTTTAAGAATGAAATACCTTTTCCCACACTAAAAAACATATAATCATGTTTTTTTAATTGAAATTTATTTTTATTTTTACTGACCATGTATTCCACAAAAAAAGAGACTGAATTGGATTTAGCATTCAAAGGGCAGGTCCACATGATCTTTAGAGAAAGTTTCCAGGGTATACGAAGTGAGCTGTTCTCACAAGCCTGACTCATCCAAGACAGTAATTCACTTACACCCTTGAGACTGAGATCCTATAAGCCTCTTGGCATTTTCCCCATATTTCCACCAGCCACATCAATTTTTATTCTTACTCCCAGTAGAAATGAGTGACAAAACAGAAGAAAACAAAAGAAAACTGTTAACATGTTTGCAGGTATGGTTTCTAGCACATACGACTAGCTGTGAAAATAAACATGCTGAACGTTTTACACAGTCAGAATCAAGACCT
>NW_007727087.1:149500-160665 GCF_000696425.1 Galeopterus variegatus | reverse complement strand
TATGAGCCTCTTGGCATTTTCCCCATATTTCCACCAGCCACATCATTTTTTATTCTTACTCCCAGTAGAAATGAGTGACAAAACAGAAGAAAACAAAAGAAAACTGTTAACATGTTTGCAGGTATGGTTTCTAGAACATACGACTAGCTGTGAAAATAAACATGCTGAACGTTTTACACAGTCAGAATCAAGACCTGCTTTTGTTGCACTGGTGTTATTTTCATAATTTCCCAAACATACTGTTTTCTTCTCTTTTCCAATTTTTCATTTTGTGTTGTTTGCTTCCCTTTCTCAACCTTTCTTTTGCTGTTTGCTTCATAAACTTTAAAAAAAAGCACCCACATCTTTGTTGTTTTTTCTCTGTTTGCCAAAGAATTCGATGCTATGGCAACAGCATCCTGAAAATGAGTATACTGAAAATAATTAGGGCTTAGGCATGGTCACAAATTATATCCAGGTAATAAACTCCAAAGAGAAAATGAGAGACTAATGATAAAGGTAAATACTTTAGCTCCAAAATGAGCTCACGGTAAGCCTGGGAGAGTTTTTACATTCTTGGGAACACTGGCTACAACTTTTCCTCCTGTGCCTCTACCTGGGTGCTCTCACCCAAGTCATCAGCAGTACCTCTCACTTCTTCACTGCTCCACCTGCACATGGCAACTTTTCCAATCCTTTCCTTCAAAGTAGTTCAGACCAAAGGAAAAAAAAAATACTGTATTTGACCTTAAAGCAGATCACTTGAATTTCAGTGCAATTAAAAGCAGTTGAAATGTAAACCCCACAGTGAGCTTCTATTAGAAAGGCTAAGAGACACTTAGATGTCCCTGGCTTGCAAAGAGATAATGCCCATTTGAGAATAATGATAAAGCAGCTGCAGATGTTGAGTCAATTAGATTGCCTGATTAGCTCAACATTCAATGCGTCATGCAACTCAATAACGGATGGTTCCACTGTTCGTTTTCTGGGGGAATGGCTTTAAACAGCCTACCCACTCCAGCTGCTGGGTCCCATCTATTTGTTTCTATACATTCTGCTACTCAACCTTACATATTCTTAGTGCTTCTTTTGGTTGCCGAGTCGCAGATGTTTCTGCTTTCTCATTTCCCCTCTTCAGAGTCCCTTTTTCACTTGAAACCAAATAAGACCAATGGGAAAAAAATTCCACATTAGCTCTTCAGATTGTGAGAACTAAAAACAGATGCATCACCACCTACTGGAAAGGTTACATCAACAAGTGCCAATTTCCACAATGTTATTATGAAGTAATAATGCAATCAAATCTACAGTTATTCTAATGTTCTTACAGGTGGAGTGGACTTTTGCCATTCTATCTGAGCAGCCAGCAGCCTCATTCCCTACAAATGAGAACTCCCCCCACCCCCACATTATAAGGCAGAGTCCCCTGGAATAGAACTCCCAATTGCCAGAAACCTATTTTCCTAGGCTTCCTTGCAGCTATGGTGTAGTACATGACTCAGACTCTGGCAAGTAAATGCACCCACCCTAGACTCTGAATGGGAAGCTTATGGCACAAAGACACATGGACTGATAGAATCACCTTAGTGCACAGCGGCACAATGGTGGTAGCACCACTCATTTCCAGGAGACCACATGGCAGCAGTTCTAGCACCTGGATCTTACGTTGGTCACTGTATTCATGATATAAGCTGTGATATTCATGGTGTTCTGGATGTTCTTGGCTTGGCTCTCTGGCCCTAACAGATACAAGGGTCCTTTAAAATCTCCATGGGAAGATTTGTATTATCTTTCAATTCTATGTTTCCATGAACTTTTTGAAGTACCCTCATATTTTCTCCTTGATTCATACAGCATTTTTAAAAATAGATTCTCTCTCTTAAACAGCCAGAGTCACTTTCCAGTGTTTGTAATTAAGAATCCTGGCAGTACAGAACAATGACATGTGATTGTTAGAGAATAGGCCGGTACAAGGAAACACATCATACAGTGGCCCAAATATGACAGAAGTTTATTTCTTGCTTATATAACAATCCAGTACTATGCCACACGGTGACTCAGGGATCTAGGTTCCTCCTAACTTGTTCCATACCCTCCTCTGCAAGGGCACATCTACCTTCTGCCATTTCCACATTTCAACCCAAAGGAACAGAGGAAGAGTAGAGTGGAGAACAAGTAGTTTTCCTGTTTGTATTTGCTTCCTATTGCTGCTGTAATTACCTCTCTCAGCGGCTTAAAACAACAGAAATTTATTATTTTAGAATCCCAGAAGTCAGAAGTCCAAAATGGGTCTTACAGCTAAAATCAAGGCATCCGTAGAGCCACTTTCCCTCTGTAAGCTCTAGAGAAGCTGTTTCCTCGCCTTTTCCAGATTCTGGTGGGTGACTACAGTCCTCAGCTAGTGGCCCCTTCCTCTGGCTTCAAAGCACATCACTCCAAGTTCTGCTTCCATCACCACATCTCCTTTCCTGATCCTCCTGCCTCCCTCTTACATGGACCCTTGTGATCACACTGACTCACCTGGATAATCCATTATAATCTCCCTTTAATTAGTCACATATATAAAGTCTCCTTTTGCCTTGTAAGGCAATATATTCATAGGTTCCAGTGATGAGGAATGTGGACACGTGGGGGACCATTATTCAACCTGCCACAGGATGGAATCCAGAGGTGGAACCTATCATTCTCACTCAATTGCACCCTGAAACTACCCACATAGCCACACCCAGCTGCAAGGGAGCTTAGGAATTTCAGTCAACCCTGGTGAGCACGTGTCCTGCCAAAACTCGACAATAATGGTAAGGGGCGAGGGTGTCAGTAGCTGAAAGGAAAATGGAAAGAATGGAAACTGGATGTCACAGTCAGGGTTGTCCTGG
Organism: Galeopterus variegatus; assembly: GCF_000696425.1. NCBI lineage: Eukaryota > Metazoa > Chordata > Mammalia > Dermoptera > Cynocephalidae > Galeopterus > Galeopterus variegatus. The sequence goes on along the minus strand of NW_007727087.1, from coordinate 157,810 downwards.
TAGGAATGAGATGACAAACTTGAATGGTACAATTGAAGAGAGTTGGATAAAAGGACTATTTGCAAATATACAGTGCCCAAGGTTAAAGGAAACCAACATGAGATGGTGACCTATCCTAAAATTAGCAACAGCTAAGAACTGTTACCACCCACAGGCCTGAAGAGAAGGTGTATGAGTTTCCTAGGGCTGTTGTAACAAATTACCGCAAACCAGGTGGCTTAACACAACAGAAATGTATTCTCTCAATATTTTGGAGGAAAAAAGCCTAAAATGACAGTGTCACAGGTCCGGGCTCCCTCCAAAGGCCACAAGGAAGAATCCGTCCCTGCCTCTTCTAGCTTCTAGTGGTTGCTCATGACTCTTGGTCTTCTTTGTCTTGTGGCATCATGAGTTAATCACTGCCTCCCTCTTCACATGGTCCTTCAAAACTCTCTCTCCTTATAGTCACACCAATCACTGGGTCTAGGGCACACCCCAATCCAGTAAACTCATCTTAATGTGGTTAGACCTGCGAAGACCGTATTTTCAAATAGGATAACAATCACAGGTACAGGGTGCTGGGACTTAAACATAGCTATTTGAAATACACAATTCAACTCACAACAGAAGAAGATGCCAGGCACTAGAGAGGAAGATTCCAGCTCAAGAGAAGCTGTGGTCTCTAGTACAGGAATGCAGCCAATTTATAGCAATCCAACATAAAAGCAGGTGATATAATAAATGCTCTTTCTGCACTTTCCTGCTTTCCATTGGCTGAATGCAAGGGGTTGCGGTGGCAGTACAGGAATGCAGCCAATTTATGGCAATCCAACATAAAAGCAGGTGATGTAATAAATGCTCTTTCTGCACTTTCCTGCTTTCCATTGGCTGAATGCAAGGGGTTGCGGTGGGGGGAGAAATTCCATTCTCACAGTCCATAGAAGTCAGCCTCCTGGGGTGCAGGGCAGGCTGGAGACGGTAGCAGCATTGATGTGGAAATGCACACAATCAACGTCTCTACCTCAGGGATCCTCATGAGCTCAACACCACCTAAAGTGGCTTCTGCAGCTTTGATAGATGACTCTCAAGCAGTTGAAATCAATTCAACATGTTTGAGTTCCTGCTGTGTGACACATACCACCTTAAGCACTGGAGTGACTATAAAATCTGAAATATGGTACCTACAGTGGCAGCAACTAGGGAGCAGATCCTCTAAGAAGGGGGCCTTTTTGAATCTCGAGAAAATAGAGTGATGCTTTTTCCACATGATCATTTCCTCTGCTGACAACCTGATGATGATGCTGGTACCTGTTTTCAGGATGCTCAGAGTAGCACAGAGGAGACACACAGCTAAACAGAAACAATTTGATGGGAGTTTTAAGAGTAAAGACCTAGGAGAATACAGATGAGGAAACAATTAGTTCGGTTCAATACATTGTTGGTTATAATTTACTGGACTCCCTCTCCATGAAAAATTGGAAATCTATGAAAACTAAACACAGAAAAATCTGTGTTAGCAAGATTTTAACAATTCCCCATCATTCTCTGTACACTGGGAGTTACTAACTCAGAACCACTTGGTGACTGTTCTCAAGAATATTACTGATGGTAGCCCCCAAACTTCCTAAACCAAAATAGAAGGAAATTTCTAAGCATCTTAGAAGTCATCAACAGCAATTTTCTATTTTTGAAAAACAGATTACCAGCGGGTCCAATATGGAAACTCTCATTCCTTTAATAATATTTTTTAAATGTATGTGATATTTGGCTAGAAATTCCTAAATGATTTAATGAAGGCAAACAGGAATGTTCTCATCTGTATTTAAAGAAATCTTAATACAGACCCTAAGTATAGCTGTGCTTTTTGTGTCCATGTGTATGCACATGAATGTGAGCACATGTACGTATTTGTAAAAAATACTTTCCCTCACTATTTTGTCCATGTGAACAAAACCTCATTAACTTAATACTGCATCTTCCTTATCCTCTCCCCCATATGGAGCGACCTAATTGCCTGGCACCTCTGGAAACAGTAAATGGAACTCAGCTCACTTCTGCTTTTCTCCCTGGGTTCCAAGCTTGCGCTGCAGCTCTTCTGGAGCAGGTACTATGAGGTGAAGACTACCCCAGTCCCTCTGTGCCTACAAGTGGGTAGCTAAGTCTGCTCATTTTGGAGTTCAGCCTTAACAAGCCTGCTTAACCAAGAGAACTACAGCTCTGCTCTCCAACCTGGTTTCTACCAGTCAGAAAGTTCACAATGGCTTCCACAGCTGCTTCTTTGCAAAAATGTGTGCAAAAAGCAATGAAAAACCTCATTGTTTTTCAGAATGTGACTCAAAGCCAGTGGCTGAATAGCATGAGAGGGTGAAAGCCCAGCTCTGTTACCTCCAAATGGAACAAACTTTGGGGTGTAACCTACACTCCAAAGCTCCCTGAAAGATCTGGATCCGGCATGACTTTGCCTGAATCTGCCCAATGCCTGGCTTCTTCCCCTGTCCAATCCAGCTCCTGGGTGTCCTCACCAGTCTTGTCTGGGAGCAATCCCTCAAGAAATCTCTAGCACAAATGTCCTCACCTCGGGTCAGCTTGGAAGAAATGCAATCTAAGACAGAGAGACCGGGGCTTTGTCCCACATAAGTAGCTGTTTCCAGAGACAGGAACTAAAGCGGAGGCTGGGCCTTCACCAAAAGTGCTTGGGCCTCAGCAAAAAAATGGGTGGCCCAAACCACATGGCAGAGAGAGAGAAGGTGCTAGATGTGTCTCAATCAAGGGCAGGCAGGTAGCTTCAAGCTTCAAGTACCAGCTGCTGCAGTTTACTAGGGAGACAAGTCTGTTCCTGGGACAAGATTTTATTGTAGGGAAAATAGCATTTCTAGAACTTTTAAGCTTGACAGGCATAATGATTTTTACTCCTTTTAACAGCATTTCATCCATTGCCCCAGAGAACTGTAGTGCCGGGCCTAGGTAAGCAATGCTAAGTCAGGAGCCCTAGAAGCCATTCTGTATTCTGGACCAAATGCAGGAAGCTGTGCAAAGACCAATGCTAAAGTCATTTTGCCTGTTCATGGGTTCAAGAGTGGAAAACTCTCAAATGATTACTTAGAGACTTTAATAGAATTCCAAAGAGTCTTAAGCAAAAGCATTGGTCTTCAACAGTTCCTGGGGCATAAGCTTCAGAAGCAGGAACAGCAGCCTGAAGTCCAGGGATCAGTTAAGCGTGAGTCTTCCGCTGAAACAAATGAGAGGATGAGGGAGAAACCTTCCCAGGGAGATACTGGGCCTGGGCAATTCCGGAAGAGGAAGCTGGACAGCTCCTGGGGCACAGAACTGACGATGCTCAGTAACAGGAGAGATGCTGCATCAGGAGAGAAAGCCGACTCTCAACTCACACCAGAATGAATGAAAATGAAGAGATGCAAACTGGATATGAAAGAAAAATATCTTAAGACCTAATGATGAGCCATCATAGCAGATTTTTTAAAACTTTTTGGATTAATCTTCTATCGCTGCATAACAACCAACCACAACCTTAGTGTTTTAAAACAATACAAATTTATTATCTCAGTTTTTATGGGTCAAGGGTCTGGGCATGTCTCAGCTGGGTCCTCTGCATCCAGGTGTCAGCTGGGACTGAGATCTCACCTGAGGCTTGGGGTCTTCATCCAAGCTGAGTCACGTGGTTGGCAGAATTCAGTTCCTTCAAGTTGTAGGACTGAGGTCCCCATTATCTTGCTAGCTGTCAGCCTAGGATCACTCTCAGCTCCTAGAAGACACACTCAGGTCCTTGCCCCATGCCCCTCATAGACAGTTCATAACATGATGTTTGCATTCTTCTAAGCCAGAGGAATCTCAATTCTCTAACCTCCCCCCTCTGCATGCAACTGGAGAAAATGCTCTGCTTTTAGGGGCCTCACCTGATTAGGTCAGGCTCACCTGGACAATCTCTCTTTGGCCATATTATGTAACAATATCACACATGTTACGTCATGGAGTTCCACCCATACTTAAGTAGATTATATGAGATATGTACCCTAGCGGAGGCAGGGATACTGGGGACCACCTTAGAATTCTGCTTTCCATACTTTTCAAAATAATGGTAATGTCTAAAATGCCTTTTACTGAGTTAAGAAAAAGTACACAAATATAAATTTTTCTACCAGGTATGGCAAATGCGCAGTGTTAAGCTCTTCCTTACAAGATAGAGTTCTGTTCATGTAGAGAATTCTGTAAGGAAGCTTGAAATCAAGATACTCTCTTGATTTCAGAGCTTTGGTTCTCTTGCAACATCAAATTCTGGGTTCTTTCTTCTAAAAGAATACTGCCTGGGATGATGGCTCCAGAGACTAGAGACTGGCATTTTTTGTGTTTTTTTTTTTTTTAACTTGGATTATGTTATTATGTTTCACACTGTGAAAATCTTGTGTGTCATATTAACTCTTTGGCTGTTTCAAAGCAAAGGACATCAGAGTCTTGGCCTCAATTTTGGAAGTCTTCCTTCCTCAAACTGCAGCTGGTGAGGAATCACCAATTCTCTGAGGCATTTGCTTAGAATAAATTGGAAGGGATGGATTTGGGGTTCTACTTTTACTAAATAATTTTGAACTTGTAACTGAAAGACAAGAAATTTGTAGACTTTAATTCATTTGAACTTGAATGTGTCTGGTATTTAAAATTCTAAGTGGATTTAATCTTTAGACTTAATTTTTTCCTTGGGAATATGATAACGGAGAGATAATTCACATTTGAATTAGAAACATCTCTGATAATAAAAATAGAATACAATAGAATAGAAACACTATCCTGTGTCCCATTTGCAAGGATAAGTGCTTTAACATGAAACTGTAATTTCTCAATTACATATTATATATTATATATTAAAAATGGAGATTTCAGAAATTAACACATACATCCATGGCAAATTGACTTTCAATACAGGTACCAAGACAACTCAATGGGGGGAAAATAGTCTTTTCAACAAAGGGTGCTGGGACAACCAGCTACCCACATTCAAATGAATAAATCTGGACTCCTACCTCAAACCATCTCAGAAATGAACCAAAGTAAATCAAAAACCTAAATGTAAAAGTTAAAACTAAAAATAGTCTTTTCAACAAAGGGTGCTGGGACAACCAGCTACCCACATTCAAATGAATAAATTTGGACTCCTACCTCAAACCATCTCAGAAATGAACCAAAGTAAATCAAAAACCTAAATGTAAAAGTTAAAACTATAAAACTCTTAGAAGAAAACACAGGTGTAAATCTTTGTGACCTTGAATTAGACGATGGTTTCTTAGATATAACACCTAAAGCATGAATAGCAAAAGAAAAAATAAATTGAACTTCATCAAAGTTAATATATTTTAGTGTATCACAGGACAATATCATGAGAGCGAAAAGACAACCCTGAGAATGGGACAAAATATTTGCAAATCACGTATCTCTTAAAGATCTGATACCCAGAATATATAAAGAACTCTTACAATGCAACAATAAAAAGACAAATAACCCAACTCAAAAATGGACAAAGGATTTAAATAGACATTTCTCCAAAGAAAATATACAAATGGCCAATAAGCACATAAAAAGATGCTCAATATCATTGGTCATGAAGGAAATGCAAATCAAACCACAATGAGAAATCACTTCATACCCACAGCTATAATTAAAAAAGAAAGAAAAATACAGAGGAAAATAACAAGTATTGGCAAGGTAGTGGAGAAAGTGGAAACCTCTAATATTGATGGTAGGAATGTAAAATGGAATAGACTCTATGGAAAATATTCTAGCAGTTCCCCAAAAAGTTAAACTTAGAGTGACCATGTCACACAGCAATTCCATTTCCATGCATATGCTTAAGAAAATGGAAAATATGTGTTCACACAAAAACCTGTACATAATATTCAAAGCAGAATTATTTATAATAGCCCAAAAGTGGAAACAACCCAAATTTCCCTTAACTGATGAATGGATAAACAAAACATGGTATATACATACAATGAAATATTATAGAATTCAGCCATTAAAAGTAATAAAATATTGATACACGCTACAACTCAGATGAACCTTGAAAACATTATGCTAAGTGAAGGAAGCCAGACACAAAAGGCCACATAGTGTATGCCATTTATATACAATTTCAAGAACAGGGATATCCATAAAGTCACAAAATAGATTAGTCGCTAGTCAGGGGTGGGAGGAAGAGAGAATAAAGAATGACTGCTAGTGGGTTTCTTTTAGGTTGATGAAAACATTCTGGAATTGGATAGTAGTGATGGTTGGACAACCTTGAAAATGTACTAAAATCTACTGAATTGTGTCTTTAAAATGGTAAATTACATGGTATAAGAATTGTATCTCAAGAAAAAAATCTGATTAGAACATTTTTTACATTGAAATCTAACTTCCAAAATCTCTGCTTCATATTTCTTTGTGACTAAACCAAAGCCATTTAGATTTGCTCTCAAAGATGTGCCCATGGAAACCATGTTGTTTTCCTCTAATAAGCTTTTTATTTATCCCAATATCACATCTGTGGCCAACACCAATCACCACTGGAATGAGGTGTTACCAAACTGGGTTAACCTCAAGTTCCGTTTTGGAAAATTCTTGGAAAATATCGAAGTTTATAGCTTCTACAAAGCATTTCTTGCAGAACCCACATTATCTCCATGTTCTTTGTCTTATCACTAAATAAAGTTGAAACCACTAGTGAGAAAGTGAACATGTAATCTTAGAAAGCAAACTGCTCATTGTAAGAGAAAGGAAAATAAATACTTTTCTCAGAAGTATTTTCTGCCCATTACAGATAAAGTGATTAGATAATTTTGAAATATTCAACTGTGATTCATTGCCCCTTCAGTCTCTCTCTCTCTCTCTCTCTCTCTCTCTCTCACACACACACACACACAGGCTCAAACTATTTAGCCTGTTCTCCTGTGGTCCCTTGATTTAGGGGAGGATATTTGGGGGAAGACCTTAATTCCTCCCCCTTTTTCCTACTCTAGTTCCTTCATTTTTCTATGTCCCTGTCTTAAATCATGTGAAATCTTTCTGGAAGGTCTCTCAGCCACTGAGTTATTACGAAGATACTAATTATTCCAGCCCATGTGGTTCCTTGGAATCCAGAACCTCTACTTTTTCAGAGGCAGGCCTGAGTGGGTAAAGTTTCCGTAGGTTGGCCACCCAGGCACCCAGTGTCCACCCTTCCTAGCTCTACCACATATACTCCCACCCCAACCAAACCTCTCCCATCCCCACCGCACCCCACAGGCGGCAGAGTGTGGTCACAGGTGCCTGCTCCGTCCAGCATGCCAGACCTGTCTCCTGCTAACAGTAAGCCCCCTCCTCCTGCCTCCTCAGGCTTCACCCCCTTCTTCCTGTCCCCATCCTTTTCTTCCTTCCTCCTTCCTTCAAATCTATAGTTTCAAATCTTTACTTTGAGAGAATACAAAGGAATTTAGTAGGAACATCACACATATTCACATCTTCAGAAATTATCCTGCCATACACATATGTGAAAACAACAGTTCTCTGAGTTTTTTTTTTTTTTTTCGACTGGCTGCCATTTAGGGATCTGAACCTTCAATCTTGCTGTTATCAACATGGCACTCTAAGATAACTGGCCAGCCCAGTTCTCTGATCTTCAATATATAAAATAAACTTCCAATGTTCCCATCCATAAAATGAAAAAAGTGGACAGCTAATCTCCATAGCCTCTTCCTTCCCACTTAAAAAAAAAAATCCAATGTTATATGTTTAGTTAAAATGAAACAGAAATTCATCCTCCAAACCAGTCTATACATAATTTCTTGAATAGAGAAAAAAATAATTTTTAACCTAGCCACAAGCAAGGAGGAAACAATTTCATAAATGGATAAGAATTGAAATTATATTAATTATTCATAGGTAAACCAGAAAAGAAGTTCTTTTTATATAGCTGAGATAAAAATCAGAGAGATCGTATACTAGTCTGTTGAAAATGCCCTTAAATTGTCTATTCTTTGAAACGTTTTGTTTCTCACATTATGACTTTAAATTTATACCAAGTAAAAGGAAAAAATTCTCCTGATGCTTATTGATTTTTTTCCCATTTAGAAATGTAAAAAGTATGCCTATATACTTTTTTTGATAAGTGCATGATTTAAAAAATAAATTCAAATAAAGCTTTAAATCCTACTTCCCTACTGGAAACACAGAATATTTATTTTCTGGGCTTAAATTCCCACTTAAATGCTTATTTTACTTACTTCTCAGATTAACCACCAGTTCCCGTAGAATTTTAGTGACCAACCTTAGTTTTTTAAGGAGGCAGCAGTGAGTTTATAAGTA
>NW_007727087.1:147558-148836 GCF_000696425.1 Galeopterus variegatus | reverse complement strand
CCCGTAGAATTTTAGTGACCAACCTTAGTTTTTTAAGGAGGCAGCAGTGAGTTTATAAGTAGTCTTCTTACTATTCCTGAGACTGATGAAAATAAGCGACTCCCTAGAGTTTACCATCTCCTTGCTTCATTCAAACAGGGAGACAAAACATGTACCTCTCCCCGGAAAAAGATCCCTTACCAGACCCAAAACACAAAGTCAAGTCATCACGACCTAAATCTATGGAAAATGCCCTTCAGGGAGCCATGCCAAAGATGTTTTTAGATGAACAGATAAACTAATATTAAATGGGTATCAAGTGTTTCTAAGTGCTATAAAAATGAGATATTTCTTTAAAACAGATCATTAATCCAAGTGATATCAGCAGTTTCTTTCTTGGAAATTGTGATTTCTAACTGTTCAAACTTCTCAAGTGATTGCATTAAAATGTGTCTGGCTTCATTCCTCAATTGGCTACACAGCATTACTTATTCTATTATACTTGTTCAAGGGTGGGGAGAAAAAAAAAGAATTATAGTACGTGCATGTTACTGAAATGACCTCAAACCCAAATAGCATAGTTCTCTCTCATTTAACCAATGCATATTTCATTTTTATTACTACACAAGGTCTCAAGTTATTCTAAATTATTCAAGATCACTCCTTCTCAGTAATACCCATATGTTCTCACTCACCTAAAAAGAGAAAAGCCATTTCCATTCTTGATTAGTAGCATTTGCAACCTACCACCTTGCTTTAAAATGAAAGAAGTTTGAATATTTTAAAAAATAATCATTAAATATAGGCAAAAGCTAAAGACCTGGGTCACATACTAACATTAATTTTAGCCAAAAGTTTTATCCTGACCTAATAATGAAGGTTACTGACTGAAATCCATGATTAGATATTTTAATATTAATTATATTACTGAAATATCACATGCAATTTGCAGAATCTTGAAATGTGCCAAGGACAAGGCAGGCATTCCATACACATTTTTTGACTGAACAAATGAATATCTAACTGATGGAAGTTTTATTTTAAACTGAAAAAAGAGATACTTTAAATATTCTATATTTTTGTTGAAATAAAACTCTGACAAATCCTTACCAATTCGCAAATTAAACATTTGGAAATAACTTCCTTACAAGGTCAAGTTGATGCTATTTATTACCTCCTTATTAAAGAAAGCCTAAATGACTGTATACTTAAAGTTCACATTTTTGTTAAGCAAATTATCAACGGAAATGGATTATTAAATGACCCCTTAGCAAGATTCTCGTTATAAAACATTTTTTT
>NW_007727087.1:145155-147299 GCF_000696425.1 Galeopterus variegatus | reverse complement strand
TTTTTTTAAAAAAGTTGAAACTATAAAAATACTACAGAAAAAAACATAAAGTCCAGCAACTTATTAAGAGATGCCACAGTCCAAGGTTTCTCCATTGTTGGATACTAGTGTAAAAAATTACAAATAACACAATTTAAGGATACTCTTGTGTAACACATCACTTTTGTTAATGACTTAAGGTAAAATCAGGTTCTGTGAAATACTGCCAGGTCAGCCAGAGTTAAATGAGAGGACTTTTCCTCCATACAAGGAATATGGACATCAGTTCTCTGCAACTTTATTTACAAGCACATTCATTAACCCTCAGAGTATTCCATCATGAAGTTAGGAATCATTAACAATGCATAGCTGGGTAAACTGACATATTCTAGAAAAGCTACATGACATAAAGTGTCTCGAGACATTATATTTTCCATGCGTTCTGGAAAAAACTTGGAGAAAGAGACAAATTCACAGGGTTTTAAGCACTAGTTGCAAAAGACTTAAAAGCTTTAACTAGCTTTAATTTAAAAACCTTGTGAGTCTGTCCCTTCCTCAACAGCAGTCAAGTGATGTAATGCACCACTTTCATTGTGAGTTAATGTGAAATCTGGCTCCCTGAAATACTGCAAGTGTGGCTAAAGTTAAAAGACGCACTGGTCTGTGTATAAGACCAATACATGACATGCATACCCAAACATATCAACAACTGCACTAAATGTAAAGGGAATAACTGCTGCAATTAAGAGGCAGAGACTATCAGACCAAATAAAAAAGAGGCAACTATATGTCCTTTATCAGAAATATATTTTAAATATGGATGACAGATAAATTGAAAGTGAAGAGGTGAAACAAAATTTCTCATGCACACTCTTAGCATAAGAAAGCTAGTATTATACAGGTAGGCCTCAATTTCATGTGCTTTGCTTTACTCTGTTTCATGGATATTGCATTTTTTACAAATGGAAGGTTTGTGGCAACCCTGTAAAACAAGTCTAACAGCATGACTTTTTCAATAGTACATGCTCACCTTGTGTTTCTGCATCACACTTTGGTAATTCTTGCAATATTTCAAACTTTTTCATTATTTTTATATCTATTATAATAATGTGATCTGTGATAAGTGATCTTTGATATTACTCTTACAATTGTTTTTGGGTACTATAAACCACACCCAGAGAAGACTGCAAACTTAATCAATGTTTGTTGTGCATGCTCTATCTACTCCACTGACCAACTGTTCCCCTGTCTCTCCTTCTCTCCTCAGGCCTCCCCATAATCTGAGACACAACAATATTGATATTAGGCCAGTTAATAACTCTACAATGGCCTCAAAATGTTCAAGTGAAAGGAAGAGTCACATGTCTCTCAGTTTAAATCAAAAGCTAGAAATGATTAAGCTTAGTGAGGAAGGCACAATGAAAGCCAAGAGAGGTTGAAAGCTAGGCCTCTTGCACCGAACAGCCACTCTGTGAATGCAAAGGTTCTTGAAGAAAATGAAAAGTGCTGTTCCAGTGAACACACAAATGATAAGAATGTGAATCAGCCTTACTGCTGATACAGAGAAAGCTTGAGTGGTCTGGACAGAAGATCAGACCAGCCACAACATTCCTGAAGCCAAAGCCTAATCCAGAGCAAGTCCTTGACTCTCTTCAATTCTATGAAGCCTGAGAGAGGTGAGAAAGCTGCAAAAGAAAAGTTTGAAGCTAGCAGAGGACAGTTCACAAAGCTTAAAGAGAAAGGTTGTCTCCATTACATACAAGTGCAAGGTGAAACAGCACATGCTGATGTAGAAGCTGCAGCAAATTATCCAGAAGATCTAGCTAAGATCATTGATGAAAGAGGCTACACTAAAGTACAGATTTTCAACATAGACAATACAGCTTTATATTAGAAGATGTCACCTGAGACTTTCATAGCTAGGGAGGAATTCAATGCCTGGCTTCAAAGATTTGAAGGACAGGCTGACTCTCTTGTTAGGGGCTAATGCAGTTGATGACTTTAAGTCAACACTCATTTACCATTCAGAATATCCCAGGGCCCTTCAGAATTATGCTATATCTACTCTGCCTGTGCTCTATAAGTGGAACAAAGCATGGATGACGGGACATCTGTTTTTAGCATGGTTTACTGAATATTTTAAGCCCACTAGTGAGACCTATTGC
>NW_007727087.1:144186-144792 GCF_000696425.1 Galeopterus variegatus | reverse complement strand
GGGACATCTGTTTTTAGCATGGTTTACTGAATATTTTAAGCCCACTAGTGAGACCTATTGCCCAGAAAAAAAGATTCCTTTCAAAATATTACGCTCATTGATAATGCACCTGGTTACCTAAGACCTCAGATAGAGATGTACAAGGAGGTTAATGTTGTTTTCATGCCTGCTAATGTAACATCCATTTTTCAGCCCACAGATCAAGGAGTAATTTTGACTTTAAAGTCTTATTATTTAAGACATACCTTTCCTAAAGCTAGAGCTGCCATAAATAGTGATTCCTCCGATGGAAAACCTTGTAAAGTAAAGTAAATGGAAAACCTTCTTGGAAGGATTCACCATTCTAGATGTCATTAAGAACACTTGTGACATATGGGAGAAGATCGAAATATCAATATTAACAAGAGTTTGGAACAAGTTGATTCCAACCCTCATTGATGACTTTGAGGAGTTCAAGACTTCAGTAGAGGAAGGAACTACAGATGTGGTGGAAATAGCAAGACAACTAGAATTAGAAGTGGAGTCTGAAGATATGACTGAATTGCTGCAATTTCAGGATACGATTTTTTTTTTCCTTTTTGCCTTTTTTCGTGTCCGGCAACGGAT
>NW_007727087.1:140417-143412 GCF_000696425.1 Galeopterus variegatus | reverse complement strand
GCGGGAGCGCCGCCACACTCCCAAGTGGCGCACTGTAGCAGTGCGCCACAGGGCCGGCCCTCAGGATAGAATTTTAACAGATGAAGAGTTGCTTCTTATGGATGAGTAAAGAAAGTGGTTTCTTGAGATGAAATCTACTCCTGGTGAAGATGTGAAATGCTGAAACGATAACAAAGGACTTAGCATATTATATAAACTTGGTCGATAAAGCAGCAGCAGGGTTTGGGAGGACTGACTCCAATTTTGAAAGAAGTTTTACTGTGGGTAAGATGCTATCAAACAGCACTGCATGCTACAGAGAAATCTTTCATGACAGGAAGAGTCAATCAACACAACAAACTTCATTGTTGTCTTTTTTAGGAAATCGCCACAGCTGCCCCAGCCTTCAGCAGCCCCCACCCTGATCAGTCAGCAGCCATCAGCATTGAGGGAAGACCTTCCACCAGCAAAAAGATTACGACTTGCTGAAGGCTCATATGATCATTAGCATGTTTTGGCAATAGAGTATTTTTTAATTAAGGTACAAACATTTTTTTTAGACATAATTCTGTTCACACTATATAATCACAACTTTTATAATGCACTGGGAAACAAACAAAAAAATCGTGTGGCCGGCTTTATTGTGATTTTTGCTTTACTGCAGTGGTCTGGAACCAAATCCACAATATCTCTGAGGTATGCCTGTATACCAATATAAGACAAAGAATATAAAAAAATAAAAAGGCCACTCCATAGCGATAAAAGGATCATATATCATTAGTAAGAGATAATAATCCTAAAGGTATAGATACCTAACAATAGAGCTTCAAAATACAGGAAGCACAAATTGAATATTCTAAAGAGAAAAATAGAAAAATCCACAACAACAGTTAAAAGCACTCTCAGTTATGGATCAAACAAGCAGGTCCCACTCCCATCCTCCATTACACACCCCCAATAGAGACTGAGAAGATTCGAAAAACTGAGTAGAGACACAGAAATCTGAAAAACAGAATCAACCTAAGTGGCATTTACAGAGAACTAACCAGAGCATACATTCTTTTCAGGTGTACTTGGAATAGTCACCAAGATAAGCCACACAATGCTCATTTTATACAGGTTTCAAAAATAATAAATAAATAAGTAACCAATAGTATGCTATCTGATAACAAATCTGTTAAATTAGAAAACAGTGAGAAAGGACAAACTGATAAATTCATACATATTAGAAAATGAAACAACATACTCCTAAATAACTCAAGAGTTAAAGAAGAAATTATAGATAAAATAGAAAATATTTTGAAATCAATAATAATGAAAACACAACATATAAAAATTGTGGGTTGCAGAGGAAGCAGTTGTTATTAAGTGATTAAAAAATTATTTTTTATTAAGTTTATTAAATTTTAACTCTTAACATAAAGAAAGGTTTAAAAGAGGATAAATCAATGAAGTTTTTTAAAGACAAATAATAGGGAAAATCAACAAAGGGAAATATTGTTTCTTTGAATGTGATAGTAAAATTGATAACTCACTCTAGAAATACTGCTCAGGAAAAAAAATAAAAGAAAGAGAGGCAGAAAACACAAAATCCAACAGCAGGAATGAAAAGGGCAAGATTACAACAGATTCTACAAACATTAAAATGATCATAAGAGAAGATACTGTAAAAAACTTTGTGCCAATAAATTCAGTAAATTTGATATAAAGGACAAATTCCTTCAAAAACAAATTGCCACAGTTGATGCCAGGTGAAGTAGAAAATTAGAGTAACCCCAAATCTGCTAAAGAAATTGAACTTGCATCCAAAACCCTTCCCATAAGGCAAGCTCTGGCCAGATGACTTTATTGATAAATTCCCACAGCAAGAAACTAATATCAATCTTACAAAACTTTCAAAATACAGAGGAACAAGAAACACTTCCTAACTCATTTTATGAGGCCAGCATTATCATACTTAAAATCTGACAAAAATAATAAGAAACTTACAGATCAATATTTTCTATAGAAAAAAAGGTTTTTATAATCCTAAAAATAAAAATAAAAAATCTTTAAAAATATTGGCTAATCAATTTTTTTTAGATTAGCAATAAAAAATTTTAATAGATTAGCAATCTATTTTTTTAAATGGGGTTTTTCCCAGAATACAAGATTGGCTTAACATTCAGAATACCAATCAGTGTAATATGCCACATTAACAAAATAAAAGAGAAAATATAATCATCTCGATAGATGAAGAAAATGACTATGACAAAAGTCATCATCTTCGTGATAAAATTCTCAAAGTAGGAATAGAAATGAATTGCCTCAATATAATATAGTATTAACCAAAAAGCTACAGCTAACATTATTCTTAATGGTGAAAATTAAATCCTTTCTCTCTACCATCAGGAAGAGGCAAGAATATTCTTTTTAACTTCTTCTATTCACCATTGTACTGAAGGGTCCTAAATAGTGTAATAAGGCAAGCAAAGAAAATAACAGTAGTCATTCAGATGAAAAAAACAAAAAATGTAAAATTGTCATTATTCACAAACAATACGATTGTGTATCAGAAAAATCCCGTAAAATCTACAAAAGAAAACTTGAATTATAATGTGAATTAGCAATGTTACAGAATACAAGGTCAATGCCCTAAAATCACTTGTATTTCTAAATATAATAATGAAAAATTGGAAAATGAAAGTTGATAGAGTTCGGATATGCAATCCCCCAAAAACTCATGTGGAAATCTGATCTCCAGTGTGCTGGGAGCTGTTTGAGTCATAAAGGCAGATCCCTCATGAATAGATTAATGCTCTCTCTCGGGGGTGTGGGTAATAAGTGAGTTCTCATTTTATTAGTTCCTATGAGAGCTGGTTGTTTGAAGGAGCCTGGCACCTCTCTCTCTCTCTTGCTTCCTCTTGCCATGTCTTGTACACCTGGCTGCCTGCCAATTTCTGCCATGAGTAGAAGCAGCCTGAGGCCCACACCAGATGCAGCCATCCCAAAATCGTGAGCCAAATAAACCACTTTT
>NW_007727087.1:131414-140182 GCF_000696425.1 Galeopterus variegatus | reverse complement strand
AAGGTCAATGCCCTAAAATCACTTGTATTTCTAAATATAATAATGAAAAATTGGAAAATGAAAGTTGATAGAATTCGGATATGCGATCCCCCAAAAACTCATGTGGAAATCTGATCTCCAGTGTGCTGGGAGCTGTTTGAGTCATAAAGGCAGATCCCTCATGAATAGATTAATGCTCTCTCTCGGGGGTGTGGGTAATAAGTGAGTTCTCATTTTATTAGTTCCTATGAGAGCTGGTTGTTTGAAGGAGCCTGGCACCTCTCTCTCTCTCTTGCTTCCTCTTGCCATGTCTTGTACACCTGGCTGCCTGCCAATTTCTGCCATGAGTAGAAGCAGCCTGAGGCCCACACCAGATGCAGCCATCCCAAAATCGTGAGCCAAATAAACCACTTTTGTTTATAAAATTGCCCAGTTTCAGGTATTCCATTATAACAACACAAAAATGGACTAATACAGAAATTTAAAAACCATACTTACAATAGCATATAAAAAAATCAAATACCCAGGAATAAATTTAACATCTATGTGCAATACTCCTACACTGAAAATCACAAACGTTGCTGAGATAAGTTAAAGACGACCTAAATAAATGAAGAGAGATGCTATGCTCACTGATTGAAAGACTGAATAGTGTTAAGATGTCTATTCTCTCTAAATTGCCTTACAGTTTCAATTCAATTCCTTTCAAAATTCTAACAGGTCCCTTTGAAACAGTGATAAGATGATTCTAAAATTTACATAGCTCTTCAAAGGATCTAGAAGAGACGAAACAAATTTGAAAGAACAAATGTGAAAGACTTGGTAACCTACAACAATCAAGACAATGTGAAGTTTTCATAAAGATGGACAAATAAATCGACACAAGAGAGTTCAAAAGTAGACTCCACATATTATACCTTTTTATTTATTTATTTTTTTATAACTGAGGCAGCAAGACAGTACATGAGGGGGTGTGGGGCAGGGGAGTCTTTTTAATAAATGTTGCAGGAAAAATGGATATCTATATTTAAAAAATTATCCTCAATCCCTATGTTATTCCATAAACAAACATTTATTTGACATGGATCACATATCTAAATGTGAAACAGCACATCATAAAGCTTCCAGAAGAATATGTAGGATTATATTTTCATGACCATGGCAGGGCAGGAAAAACATTAATTTCAAAAATAAAAAATTGATAAACTGGATTTCTTCATAATTAAAAATTTCTCCTCATAAAAATATCCTTTAAAAAAGTACCAGACAAGCCATAGCCTAGGAAAAATATTAGCAGTACATTTGTATGCTGAATATATAAGTAAATGATGAAAAGATAAAAAGCTCTATAAAAATGGCCAATAGACTTGAACAAACACTTCCCCAAAGAATATATATAAATGGTAAGTTAGCATATGAAAAGATGCTTAAAGCATTAGTCATGCAAATTAAAACCACAGTAGGATAAACTTTCCCATTTAGTAGAATGGCTAAAATCAAAAAGATTGACAAAGGTTGGCAAAGAAGGTAGTAAGTGGAATCCCCAAACATCACTGGTGGGAATATAAAATCACTGTTGAGTGCATGTGTGTGCATATATGTGTGTGTATGACCTCATGATAGAAATTCTACTCTTAGGCATTTACCCAAGAGAAATAAAAATATATCCACTAAATGACTGGGACACAAATGTTTATATAATCTGTATTTATAATTATCTCACTGTGCCTGTAAGGTTCTGACTCATGGAGGTGACTGAGTGACAATACAGAAAGGGTAACGCCATTGAAAGAAAATTTATTACTTACGTTTCAAGAGAAGAGGCACACCACGCTGCTTAGGGCCATGTGCCAAGCACCAGAGTTGGTCAGGAGGCAGACGCAGGAGTGAGGGGAAGGCCAAGCTCACTGCCTTTATTGGGGTTTCCAAGAGAAAGGCAAGGCAGGGCAGGCGAAACAGCTTATTGACTAATTTGAATAAACAGCTTATTGGCTAATTTGAATAAATCCTGAGGGTTCTGGGGCAGCAGGGCAGGCGAAACAGCTTATTGACTAATTTGAATAAACAGCTTATTGGCTAATTTGAATCCTGAAGGTTCTGGGGCGTAGGGGCTGCCCCTAGTTGTCTGGTACCTGGCCCTGTGGTGATTTAGGGCAAGGGTAACGCTGGCTTGGGGTGTGAGAGTCAGGTAAAGAAGGCGGTTCTAGAATATGGGCCCTGGACCTCAGGGGGGATGTAAACAACTCTGGTGGACAGTTTGGCTCTGTAATTAATGGATGACAAATAGACAAATACAGACTCTAAGAATTAAACACAGTCCAAACAATAATAACCCATGAGTGGAAAACAAACCAAATGTCCATCAGCTGATCAGCTGATAAAAGAGTAAACAAATTGTGGTATAACCCTACAGTGGAATACTTCTTAGCAACTACAAAAAAAAAAAAAAAATTAAAAGACTACTGAGCCATGCAGCAACACCTAGATTAAATCGGAAAAAAATATGATATTAAGCAAAGACAGCCAGACTAAAGAATATATATACCATGTTTCCATTTATATAACATCTGAGAACAGGCAAAACTCTACTGTAGTAAGAATTAGAAGCGGCTTCCTTGGATGTGGGGTTGGGGTCAGAACTAGAAAGAATCATGAGGAAATTTCTGGGGGAATGAACTTCTTCCATAACTTTTTGTGGGTGCCCATTTATGACTACCTGGGTGTAATCAATTGTCAAAATGCATCAAACTGACACATAAGATCTATGCATAAGGTTAAATATTAATTATATTTCAATTTTTATAAATAAAAAAAATTTTAGAGATTATACATTTGAAGCACAGAATTGCTTCAGCTATTTTTACTGCCATGTTTTACATTTTATCCTTCACTTGGGGTTCAGTAAGAGACAATAAATAGTTACAGTTTTTCCAAGCACAGGTTTTGCAGATAGACCTCGTTTCTGGTTCTGGCACTTGTCCTTAGTTTTTATCCCCAAATCTGCATGATTTTTACCAAGGTACTTATCCTTTCTAAACCTCAGCTTTTTCATCCGGGAAGATGGATGTAACAGTACCTACATTTTACCTACGTAAACATTCTGGCAACGGTATAATATAGGAGAGCCACATATTGATAGTACTGAGATAGGAAAGGCTAGGTTTCTATGGGTTTGGGTTTCAGGACACACCTCTGTGCCTCAAGCCACTCCCCAAGGTCTCAAGCCTCTCTTCTAGGCTCTTCCCTAGAGAAAAGTTACTGTTGCTTCTTGGGCCTATTTTTGGCACCACCATGGGGAAACTGAGACCTCAGGGGTTTCACTTAGGCAAAACCAGAGGCTGGGCATGCTACGTAGAGAGGAGTTATATAACCCTAACGACTTGAGCATGCTTAGTAGAGGGAAGTTTATCCTGTGACCTTCCACTGGATGCACTGGGGAGCACTGAATATTCTAGGTGTGGTATGCTGGAATTTGACCAAAGTGCAGGCTTAAAAAGAGACCAACTGAGCATGTACAAAACTGTTACATAACTGGGAACCACCCCCTTAGTTAAATATACATTAGATAGCACGAAGATGTATTAGATAGCAAAACTATAAAAGTTGAACACTAGTAGAAGGCAGGGCTGCTGCTCACTCTCTCTACAGCCAGCCCACACTTCTCCTGAGGTGTGTATTTCTTTCTTTTTGTATCAGACTTGCCTTTAGAAGATTGCTGTTCACTCTGGGGCCAGCCCGCTCTTTGCCTATAAATGTGTATTTCTTACTTTTGTATTAAACTTGCTGAGATTGGTTGCTTGCTTTCCTGGAGTCCACCCACACCTTGCCGGAAGAGGCATGCATACTTTACTTTTGTGTTAAGCTTATTTCTAAGGGGCTATTGCTCATTCCCTTCAGCCAGCCAACACTTTGCACTAAACATCAAGTGTGTATTTCTTACTTTGGTATTCAACTCGTTGCAGACCTTGCTCAGTCTCTGGAGCTGTGCTGCACTTTCTCTGTGAAGCCTGTACTTCTTAATGGTTACATTAAACCTGTTTTCACTTTGTACTGTGATTCTGTTCTTGAATTCTTTCCAGTGGCTGAGTCAAGAACCTGCTAGAGGAGCGGATGGGATGAGGCCAGCTACCAGGCTTTCCCAGACCCTCTCCTCTGATATTAGTAGCACCCACAGCAGCTACTATTAATGATAATATTGCTAAAACCTACATCAAACATGTCTCTGGGCTGGACAATACTTGTTATATGTATTTTCTTCATTTGTATTCTCTACATCATAATTAATTTTGTATTTCATTTTTTTATTATAAAATGTGACACCTATCATAGCTTCATCTGTGATGACTTTTATAGTTGTTGTCACCCAACTGAGGTAATGTACAGGGAAACGACATGTCCATTCTAGTTTAGTTTCTCAAAAGATATGAACTGCTGCATTGCACTTCGAAGTGTTTTACAGTTTAGGAAACTGAGGCTGAGAGAAGTGTCATGCTCCAAGATGGCAAGGTGGATAAGGGTTAGAGCCAAGATTTCAACCTAGTCATTAAAAACTCTGGTTCTTTCTCTCTTTCATCCTGACAGCCTCAGCAAACTGGCTAATCCCCTCATAACTGCGAGATGACTGTACTAGATTAGACATCCTGTCTTTACACAGTACCCAAAGTCCAGAAGAAAGAAAAAGTGTCTTTCCTCTCTGCCCCGTTTTAATCTAACCATTCAGATAACCAATACAAGGAGCGGTCTCCCATATTACAATTCCTTCCTTAAGGAAGGAAGTAGGAAGCGTCACATCTAGCTTTAATAAAATATTGTTGCTGAGATTTTTACATGCATTAAAGATTAGATTTAAGGATTCTGATGGGTCAGTATCGTAAGTCACATTGTGGACATGTGCAAATGAAGCCAAGCTAGAGTTACAGGGAGAATCACAAATTAAACTGTAAATTCTGTACTGTTCTATGTATGATCGAAACAAAAGCTGGAGTATCTAATTCATATTACTTTAAATGTTAAAGAATAAATGTGCATAAGTCCAAACTTTATGGATTTTCTGTAAAAGAATTGTAGGAATCATGTCCTTAGAAACTGCAGAATTGTGCAAATGAAGCCAAGCTAGAGTTACAGGGAGAATCACAAATTAAACTGTAAATTCTGTATTGTTCTATGTATGATCGAAACAAAAGCTGGAGTATCTAATTCATATTACTTTAAATGTTAAAGAATAAACGTGCATAAGTCCAAACTTTATGGATTTTCTGTAAAAGAATTGTAGGAATCATGTCCTTAGAAACTGCAGAATTAATCATTTACTGATGTTTGCAGGCTTAAATTCCATTAAATTTCTTGAAATCAGGTTTTGGAGGAGTAAAGAACTATAAATAACTGACTATCTTTTAAAGTATAATAAACTGAATCAAATTTTATATTTGCATTTGACCCAAAATCTCTTATGGAGTAATACTAGTCTTTTGTGGGACCAAAACCAAAAAATGACATGCCAACTTGATCATTAAATAGTAAGTACATGTACATTTTAAAGCACACTGTAAAATTAACTCAAGTTGCTTAAGTACAGAACCTTTATATGTATCATTTTAAAATACTAAATGGCTGTATTAAAAATCAAATGATTTCACCATTTCAAATAAACAAGGCTGAAAATGTATTTTAATGTCTGATAAATACATATAAAAAGGGATCTTACTCATGCCCATTTAAGACAGTTTTCTCAGCTGTCAAAATGAGCTGCCGCAGAACAAATGGGAATTGCATTCTATTTTATTTCACCTTTCCACAGAGGCACAGTATGAAATTCTTTTCTTGTAACTTCCTTGTTAAAATTACAATGTATCAAGGAGAAAACCAACCCACTGGGATAATGGTAAAATCACTGTCTTGGCATTCAGACTTCATTTCCTCAAAGATTTCGGAAGTTGTGACAAGTTGCTAGATGTCTTCCAACTACAAAGAAAAACAAAATATCCTTATCTTGGCTGGCACAGGACAAGACAGGAAACAAACCAGGGCATATACCCTCTGGCAGTGATTTCTCTACAGAGATTCCAAATTGGAGAAAATCACTTATCAAAATATCTGTTCCTCTATAGTGATAGGGGAGGTGTCTCACCAAACATGTAATGGATATTTAATCAAGAAAACACATAAAAGTCTTTAATAAAATGAGAGAGTGGAAGGAGAATGCTAAAATATATATACCCCATTAAATTCCTTACCTGGGTTGACTACCAGAAACACTCCCCTGCATCTTGTAGAATTAATACCCCTTCTCTGTCTTTTAAACTGCATAATGATGAGGAATTGCTATTCAGTTTGAGGCAAAATTGATTAAGACAATATATCAAGCGACTGCTTGATAAATAATTACAGTGAGTGAGCACAGAGCTGGACTGGCTGGGTTCAAATCCCTGCTACAGAACTGTCGAGCTTTGAGAAACTGGTTTAGTTACTCACCTCTGTGAGTCTTGGTTTTCTCATTTAATCAAAGGCATTAATAGCAGTATCTACCTCATGGGGTGGTTGTGGGATTCAATGAATTTATATACATAAGGCACTTACAAAGTGTCTGCTGCATACTGTAAAAAGTATTATATACATGTTCCCTAACAATATTATTATACTAGAAATGAATGAATTAAAGTGACAACTCAAACAAGACACTATGTGGAGCATTACCCCAGGGCATACCAATAAGGGGAAAAATAAAAGGTATTAGATCTCTTTTCTCAAGTAATTTTTCATCTAACTAGGGAGCATCAGGGTATCTGCAGTGGCTGCTTGCCTGAAGTCTACTGCACCTTGGTTGGCTGATGAAATGCCCCTCCCAGCTACTCTGGCTCCATATAATTCAGGTAGAGCTTTCCCATTTCTCCTTGTTCTCTGAAAGATCAAAGGATCGGCATATGGCCTAGACCTGGGCAAAAAAAAATTAATTCCAGCACTTGGTATCTATTAGTAAGAAAATAATCTGTTTCCATGTGAGAGTACAAAAGCATTAAAAACATAAGAATAGAGTCCTATAAAGCGGGGAGGGGGGATGGTGGCACGCAGGCAGATAATGATGACAGACAAAAAGGAAACCCATCTGAGTACAACATCAGAGCTTATTTGTTTACAAATGTCACAGCTGTCCTTCCCATTCAGACACAGCACAGGTACACACCTTCCCTTTGAATACACACATGGCCATTTGACTGTTTTTAGTCAATGAGATATGAGCAGAAGTGGCTTGTGTCTCCTCTGGGCACAAGCTTGAAGACAATTGCACACTTTGCCATGTTCCCTTTTTCCACCCCATTACAAGAGTGCAGACATGTCAAAATTGTGTTTCTATCAACCTGAGTCCCTAGGTAACTCTAATGGGCAGATACCACCTGCCACTTATGGTGGATACATAGCATGAGCAAGAAATGAGCTTTAGTTGTATTAAGCTGTAGTGGTTTTGAGGACTTAGCCCATCTAATGGATACAGGAACAAAGAGAAAAGGAGGAAAGAAGGAGATACAGGCACAGTTACACAATAAATACTGTTAAATTCTGGGATCTCACTCTGCTCAGTGACATCAATCCTGGACTTTTCAGTAAACAGAACAAATATATTTGGGGGAAGTGGAAGACAGAGGCTTGAGCCTGTCTGAGTTGGGTTTCAGACATCTGCAAACAAAAGCATACTTTCTAATACGGAAAGGGACCACATGGGTGGAGAAAAAGTAAAGTAAACATATACAACTAATTATAGTTGTAACTATAAATTACCATGGGATACTTAAGCAGACAAGGGACAAGACTGCAAACTTTAGGCACCAGTTAGAGTTTGAGAAGCAGACAGATGAATGAGGATTTTCCCAGGGAGAGAAAAGGAACACACAGAAAAAGTGACTGTACAGCTCAGAAGCAGAGATGCCTGTGCAGTGCTCACAGTAGCGGCTCTTGAAGCTGCCAACCTCCACCCACTTTGGAAAATATATGAGGGTATTTCAGTCGACTCATTGGGGAATTCCAGTCTTTAGAGGGCATAGGCCATGGAGGCTAGAGGTCCTGCCCCCCAGTTGCCACTCAAATGAAATGGTCATGTGAAAGAAAAACCTATTTATGGTTAACTGAGCTTACAAATGAGTATTTGCATGGTCTTAACATACAAGGATGCAACTTCTATGCAAACCGAAGGAAAACTGAATTTATAATGTTCAGATGTCACCAAGAGTTGTCCACCATTTCAGAAAAATTACAGCACCAGTGGCAACTACATCTTTAATGGGAATCCATTCAACAACTTGACTCAGTGGTCTGCAGCTGTAGCCATCACATTCACAGTGATACAGTGTATATATGTATATACACAGATATACATACCACTTAGCTATCATTTTAAATGGCAAATAAGAAGAGAAATGACTCAAATATTCAGTTGACTACTGTCTTATCATTTCTGCAACTCAAGCTTGATTATTACCAGTAGACGTAAACACTTTTCTTAGATTCTAGTGTAGTCACGGCCAACAACTTAGAGATTAAAACAACAGATATTACAAATTAATTTCCTTGTATTTTTCCTTTTATTATACTATGGCCTTATGTTGTCATTTTTTGGAATCATGTAAGTCTGTTATATATTCTATTCATTTCATGTAAGTATATAAATAGGATGTTACAAATTATTAGTTCGATATATGAGGAACCACTGACTCCGAAAGAGCAACTGAAAGAATAATATTGTCATCAAAATGTGGGAAGCCTTGAATGCCAGATTGGAAGCTTTATATATATATATA
>NW_007727087.1:124741-130414 GCF_000696425.1 Galeopterus variegatus | reverse complement strand
ATGGAATACTACTCAGCCATAAAAAAGAATGAAATTCTGCCATTTGTAACAACATGGATGGGTCTGGGCCTTTTCTGTCTAGGCTCAGCACCGATGACTTCAAGAGCCTCATTGGAGAAAGATGCCATTTGGTGATCTAAAGGACAGCTCTTCTTCAGTGTGTGATGGTCTTTTACAGAGTGAGGGATATTAATTAGAGAAAGTGAGCTGAGTATCTCTTAGAAAAGTGAAAAAAGTTAAAACTATTTTCTATGCTATTTTATTTAATTATTTTATCTCTTTTATCCATTCTTGGTGTATGGTTTATAACACATATTGTATACTAATATATATATATATATATACACATATATATATATATACACATATATATATGTATCTCCCTGCAAGCAGTAGGAAGCTATTACAGTTTTGCACTGAGAACGTGGTGTGAAGACAGGTGTGTTCTAAGATAATTCATACAGTATCAAGTAGGGTGGGATGGGGAGAGGAAAATCCAGGGAGGCAGCAGCTGTGGTCTCTGTGATGTGACACTAAAGACCTGAAGCAGGGGAATGGCTGGCAAGATGGATCTGAGCAATAATGTAAAGAAGACTCTGTCCTGATAAGTGACTGGGTTGGTGAGGCGAGGAAAGAATCAATGGTAACTCCAAGGTTCCTGGTTTCCCCTACAGGGACGATGGATGGTCCTGAGAAAGAATAGGGAATTGCGAGACAGGAAGCCACATCTGGGGAGAAGGATGGGTTTGGGTTCAGGTATATTCAAGTTTAAATCAACAGCAAGACATTCAGATGGAAATGGTAGACAGTGGTGGGCAATTTGGGATGCAATGCAAGGAAGACTGACAAGACATACACAGGACACAGAAGTGAGAGGATGGACTCACTAACAGGAGAGAGAGAGAAAAAAGAAAAGGCAGCAAGATGTGAGGCTCAGAAAACATCTAGCATGGAGCAACGGAAGAAGGATAAAAATCAGCCAGGCATAGCAGCAGTTGGAGACATAAAACAACTCCAGAAAGTCCAGCAGTATGAAAGTCAAAGGAGGTAATGCGGTGGCATTGGGCAGCCATAAATGTCAGTGGGAGCTTGGAAAGAACAAGGACTGGGACCCAGAAAGAACAAGGACAGAGCTGACATTAAGAAGCTGCTTGTGATCTTCCACGGGGGCCAGATCAGAAGGCAGACTGGAAGGCTATCAACACCGAGAGAGGAAAAGAAATTAAGGGGGCAGGTGTGGGCCACACGTTCTAGAAGCTCCGTGGTGTAAGGGAGGAGAACAGTAGCCTGTTTGGGGTCACAGGTTACTGATTTCACATGAAGTATGATGAGAAAGGTTGATTCATGTTCATAGGGATGTCGAATCAGACTCAAGAATTGTGAAAAAATATATACCAACCCTAAATACCACTTGGCAAAAAGAAAAACGAAATGAAATACTCACACACACAAACTCGAATTCTATCCAATGAGTCCTATTTTAAGAAACTAAATAAAGTAACACAAACACTTTCTCTAATCCCTCAGACTGCAGGATGGGGCTGTCCTATGTGCCTCGGCCAAGAGATTGATATTCTGTGTCAATGTCACTTTTCCTGAAGGAAAATGAGGGCAAAAAACAGACTCCTAAGAGGAATTTCCTTCACAGCAAATGACTGTTGGTCACATCCAACTGAAGACTAACCTATATTGTTCTCAATAAACTATTTTTTAAAAACCTTAAACAAAACTCTGGATTTTATGTGTCTCATTGATCATAAATTCTCCCTAGGAAATCTTTTTAGGTAAAGTTTGCAAATTAAGAATATGTGAAATTTACTGTCAACAATAGTTACTCTTAATTACCTCATAAAACTAGCAGTTATTGAGTGCCTAGTATGTTCCAGGCACAAATATTGCTTTAAGATAAGCTTAGCTTTTAAAAATGTAAATGAATATGCAAATTAACTCAATATTCTAATTTATATATTATTGGATGTCGAGTTTCTGTTTTGTTTTGTTTTTAGAAGATGTCACACAAATTCTGACTAGCAAATTAACTGAGAGTTTTATAGCTTGGCAAATTTGTTTTCACTTTAGAACAATTTATGACAAGGAGTCTATAATGCATTGTGGCTAATTAATGACTTTTTTGTGGTTTGACATACATAATACATTAGCTTTGTGTGATAGTTTCATCTCAGATTCTTCTGAATCATCTCTCTCTCAAAATTTCAAGGCATGTAAGTGGTTGAAAGAATAGAGATTCCATTTTCTCTTCTATTTCATAATAACTTCTGGTAGAAAGGTTATTTATTTATAAACATCAAAGAGCAATGGATAAACATGGAAGACTGAAAAGAGATTATTGCATGTGGTTTTAAATCTCCCAAAATATAACACACCAGAATTCCTAATGGTGCTATAAAGTATAACTGCTTATAGGAAGGGAAACTATTTTTATTTATGTGAAGAATGTACTATTCCTGTTTGAGAAAAATAATTACAACTAATAATGATCAAGCGCCTCTGTGGCAGGTACTGTGTTATTTTTAACTACACAAGAGCCATGGCAAGTTGATTATACAGATAAGAAAACCAAACCTGAGTAAGTTCAACTTTCCAAAATTATAAAGTTGGGGGATGGGGAGGTGAAACTGTGTAGAAACCTTACTTCAGGCCTGTTTACTGGTTGGAGCTGTCCTATGAATGGGACCAATGTTAGCTGATGCTTCTATTATTTTAACATCTGCCAAGAGGAAGCCCACCTTGCCAATGAATGACATCTCACTGACTTGGAAATTCCAATAGAAAAGAAATATCAGATAAGGATACATACATACATACATACATATCTTCTCCCAACACCCTCCCACCTCCAGACCACAGTCGAGTGGAGTAACTTGGAACAGAGTGGCTGACAATTCACACTCTGGAGGTGGAGAAAAAGATGAAACTTTGAATGGAGGACACAGAGGGGATAAAAGACCTAGTGAGCATGGAAGAGAAGAGATGCAACTCCAGAGGGAACATTTTTTTTCTCCTATCTACATGCCCAGTGAGAGATGGGGATGAACTGAGAAACACAGGAGACTCTGAACAGGTTGTAAGCACCCAGTCTGTTGTACGCTTCCTAGTGGAGTCCTACTGGGCTTGCTAGGCTAGAGGGTTGTTTGCTAATGGACCTTGCACTATTAAACACACAGTACGAGGGTTAGATATTCAAAACTGTATCTCCTATTTCATAAAAGTGTTAAAGAATGTATACCAAAAACCCCCACATTACCAAAATTGAAATCAGTGGATCTCTCCCTGAGCAAAGCAATGAATGTACAATCAAAGAGTGCAATGGACTTGTGCACCAAAGGTGCCCCAAGCTGGAAATGGTATAATTCTGCCATTAGAGGACATTACTATTTAAGAGGCAGAGGTCCAATGTCTTCAACATGGCATCAATATGTGTCTTTTTAAGAGCAGCAAATGACCTGGGATTAATCCCTTTCTTTTCAACTGAAGTATGACCAATGTTGCCCAGGAATTTGATTGGCTCTCTCCCATCCTCCTAACTACACTGGTAGGAGAAGTAGGCAATTTAAACACACCATCCACTCCAACACATTGAGGAGGAGGGGGCCCATTCACGACCCCTCAGTTCGCAGATCTGACATAGGTATCTGTCAATGCACATCGTTCCCACACAAGCTCCTCTACATCAGATGTAAACTAGGTTTGGTCCTGAATGAGAAAACCATACTTTATAACCATTTCAGGAAGAAAGAGTTTATCACTATCCTTAAAATAATGATTTCATTAGATATATAAACATCTTCACATGATTTAATACAGGTGAAAAATCTAAACAAAAGTCTTCCCTAAGCAAAAATCTTTCTAGAATTACATTTCATCAGGCAGAGTTTCTTCCTTAATGAATAAGGAGTAACCCAGACTTTGTTCCTCCTAGCTACTGAGCTGTGGCTTTGTGAAATGGAATTTACAATTACTAAAAAGAAAACAGCCCAAATCCCACAACTCCTTTCACTTAATTATTCATGATATTGATCAACAGATTTATTTTTAAAAACAGATGAAGTTAGAGCAGCATTCCTATAAGAAGAAAACTTCTTGCTAACTTGCATTACCCTGGACTGGGGAGTTTCTTTTTCAGGGATTTGTATTTTGCATATGCAAATTTAAAACCAATCAAACATCATCACAACATGTTTAAAACAAGCTTACAATGTTAAAAGCCATCTTTGCAGGTGACACTTTTCATCCTAATTCACTCATCAAGACTAATTTCTGTTTATTGTTCTTAATCATAAAAATTAGATAACTCTAGCAATACTAAAAATACATGTGGTAATGATGAGAAAAATAGATGGGTAAGTCATTTAGGAATTTTAAAAACTACTTCAGGTTTTACGAATCATGTTTACTTTCAGTAAATCCCAAGACATCAGATTTAACAGAATACACTTTCTACTCCCCATACCTATTAAGGTATCTTGGAAACTTCTAGAAGAAAATTTAGAAAATGTGTAGGTTCAAGTAGTTCCCTTATAGTGAAAGACTGTAAAGAAGGCAGCCACCAATTCCTTTTAATGCTGTGTACTTCACACCACTCCTCCCCATCAAGAAGTAGAGTCTGTTTCCCTTGCTCTTGATTCCGGACTGGTCTTGTTACATGCTTTAACCAACAAAATGCAGTAGAGATGATGCTCTCTAGTCCCAGGCTTATACCACAAGAGGCCCTACAGCTTCCACTTTTAGTCTCATGGAATGTAACAGAAAGCAAAGCAAACCTGGATTACTGGATGATGGCAAGTGAGAGACAGCAATCCATCCAGGTCCCAGCCATTCCAGCCACCACAGCTGAGGCCCCAATTTGTGAGAAAAACATCTTGGATACTCCAGCCCCAGTCATGAGCTGTTTTTAGAGAACCCTGTTCAAATTCCCAACCCACACAGAATTATAAAAGATAAAATGAATGTGTTAAACCACTAAGTTTTGGGATGGTTTTTTACGTAGCAATATATAATGGATACATTTATAGTTGAATATAACACAGTGTGATGTCTATTGTTACACTATATCCCTTAATATTGTAAGCAAATCATATTAATTCTATGAAAGAATCAATGAACAACTACTTCCTGTGGCATCTACTATGTGTAAGAAACTAAGATAAAATTACAGAAACATCAACTGTTTAATGTGCATTATTTATTCATCAAATATGTACAAAATGCCTACTAAGATGCAGGTAGTGTGCCAAGCACAGGTGACCAGCACTCAGAGAAATATTGCAGTTTGGATGGGTACACAGGCAAGTAAAAGACAATTATAATACAAGGGTACTTCAAAAAAGTTTGTGGAAAAATAGAATTAAAAACTAATACAAATCCTCCCATTAACTTTTGGAAGTACCTTTGTATAGTGTAATAACTGCTACAATAACAAAGAGTTAAAATCTACATGTGGGGATATTTTTAAAATCTAGAAATAACTATGTTGAAGCAATATGGTGAGCGTCATAAGAAAGGTAGCTATATCGCTCATTTGTTATAAGGATTAAATGAAATGGTTAGCATAACGCTTAGCACATAATTAATCCACGTGAAATGGTTCTAAAAAAAACCCCTAAACTGTACAAAGGGTTACAAGAATTCAAACAGGAAAGGATCATGAGTGCT
>NW_007727087.1:108813-124497 GCF_000696425.1 Galeopterus variegatus | reverse complement strand
GTAAAAGACAATTATAATACAAGGGTACTTCAAAAAAGTTTGTGGAAAAATAGAATTAAAAGATAATACAAATCCTCCCATTAACTTTTGGAAGTACCTTTGTATAGTGTAATAACTGCTACGATAACAAAGAGTTAAAATCTACATGTGGGGATATTTTTAAAATCTAGAAATAACTATGTTGAAGCAATATGGTGAGCGTCATAAGAAAGGTAGCTATATTGCTCATTTGTTATAAGGATTAAATGAAATGGTTAGCATAATGCTTAGCACATAATTAATCCACGTGAAATGGTTCTACAAAAACCCCTAAACTGTACAAAGGGTTACAAGAATTCAAACAGGAAAGGATCATGAGTGCTTTATAGGTTATTTGTGAATTTTATCTAATTTGTTCAATGTTTTGGGGAGCTGACTCTACGCCAGGCACTGGGGTACTTGGGTAGCCAAGAAATACAAGTTCTCTGCCCTCATTTTGCTCAATCTGCAAAACAGATATTTAATAAGAGTAATGAGTGATAAAGAAAAGTAGAGCAAAACATTGTCATCTGTTAAGGAAGTATCATTAAATTCAAAATCTGTCAGATGAGTAGGAGAGATCCAAGCAATGGCTGTTGGTTAAGTGTGAATGAATGAGTGAATGGATGTGTGTGGTGGGGTAGGCGGAAGTGGTGGGGAAGTGAGCTCTAGCTGGTGGTCACAGCATAGGCCTTTGAAGATACCCAACCTTGCTAAGAATCAGAGAACAAGGGTACGAGTTCCTCATGATGAGGCCAGAAAGGGCAGTGGGAGTAAACACGAAGCCTTATGAGCCACATCGAGTAAGATCAATTGAAATTCCCTCAAGTTTTGTTAAGATTTAAGCAGGGTTTTATATTTAAAAGAAAGCACAAACTGCAGTAGAGAAATATAATCAAAATATAATCAAGAACAGCTTTTGGAGACAGGAGGAACCAGACTGGATGCTTTTGTAATTATGGAGACAAATGATGATGGGAGTTTAAATGAAGATACTTGAACTAAAGGAGGAGAAACTGGGCTATTTCAAAAGATATTTCAGACTAGGAAAGGCAAGACTTGCTTGATAATTCTATATGGGCTTTTAAAAAAACAAACAGGAAGAAGTCAAAAAAAAAAAATCATGAGCAACTGATTCCAGGCTGGTGCTTCTATCTGATGCAGGTGGGAGCAGGGCTGCATGCAGACCACCGGTAGAGAAGTCACTTTGGCAAGGATGCTGGTGAGGTCAGTTTTATAGATGCTGAGGCTGAAGGGCTGTAGAACATCCAAGCAGAAGTGGTATATTGATCAGCATAAGCTAGATTAGGCTGTAGTAACCAACAACTTGAAAATCTCTGTGGCCGGAGACAATGAAGTTCATCTGATGTTCATGTTTCATGTCTCCTGCAGGTTGTCAGAGGGTTCTGCTCATGGTCATCACTCAGGACCCAGGCTTGTAGAAGCTCTAACTCAATGTGGGCTTGCACTGTCGCAGAAACAGATGAGGACCCCAGAAACCAGGCAATGGCTACCAAAGCCCCTGAAGGAAGTGGCTAAATGTGAAAAGTCCGGTCCAGAGCAAGCCACCTGACTGACCCCTCCACGATCAATGGGGAGGGAAGATCCCTACCCTCCCAGAGACGGGTAATGATTCCCAATAGTTTCTGAATAGTAGTAAAGCAAACGATTGGATAAATAGGTCTAGATCTTTGGATAAAATGGACTAGAACTAATGAGAGATGAAGAACGAATATTAAGTTAAACCTTAAGAAGAACGGGTATGATTTTGACAGAAGTGAAGAAAACCATTAAGAGCATTTCAGGTATAAATGTAGGGCAATGGAGAAGAAAACACAGCTGGCTGATGGCAGTTTTTTTGGGGGGGTTGTTTTTTTTTCTGTGCTCCTCTCTCTACAAATGAAGAGGGAAAAAAGAGAGAGAATAAAAATGAATAATTCATACGTAGGAGAAGGAAAGTGAGCCATCCAAATAGGGAAGCTGAAAGAGGTCCTGAAAAGTACACTCAATTTCAGTCCTATAAATGAAATCCTATAAGTGCAGAGAAAAGTGGGTCCAAGTTGGAGTCTGAGTTCAGTAGAAAAGTAGTTCATCCACAATCAGTATGGAGAAGGCGATAATAGTTCCCATTTACAACTATATAAATTTTTCCTGTAAGTGAAGGATGTTCTGGAATGAAAAATTCACTGTTTCTGGACACTGGAAATAAGAATTCCATTTCTGGTTAGGTCATTAACCTGTTATTTGACCTGAGGCATTCTATGAATCTTTTTAGGTTCACTGGTAATATGTATTCTAAAATGCTATGTTTTGCAAGAATTTTTGAATGAAAGGCAAAGGCTATTTACAGAGAGATTTTACCTAGGCCCAACCCCCATTTCCCAGTCTATTACTTTAGATTCACAATAGGCCATGGCCTCAGATCTACCTACACATTCTAATAATATTGTAGTAGTCAACATTCCGCCCAAATCAAGGTCTTCCACTATCACAACTTACAACTCACCGAGTATTCCCATAAACACAACTCTCAACTACAGGCATGGTAATGACTCATTGGTTCAAGAACATGCTGGCCAGATTTTAATAACCAGACAGCCTGAGCTTGGACTTCCAGATTTCCATGTCTGGAGGATTCAGCTCCATACTAAGTTCATATGGAGACTTCCTTGAATATTCTATCTGATAATCACCTTCGTTTCCTTTAATTCTTCTCAACTCTTTTCTTTTAGCATGTACCCAGCCTGAGCTTGGACTTCCAGATTTCCATGTCTGGAGGATTCAGCTCCATACTAAGTTCATATGGAGACTTCCTTGAATATTCTATCTGATAATCACCTTCGTTTCCTTTAATTCTTCTCAACTCTTTTCTTTTAGCATGTACCATATCTCTAATATTCTATGAATATATATAAATTGCATATATAATGATAAGTATGATAACACTAAGACAAGTGAAAACATTAACAGGTGGCACCTATTGAGTTTTGCTATGGGCCTGGCCTTACCTTACATATTTCTTACAACAAATTTATACGGTAGAAACCAATATTCCACTTTACAGAAGAAGAAACTAAGACTTAGAGAAGTCAATTAAATTGCCCAAGGTCACAAACTATTAAGTGGCAGACAGAGTTTGCCTGGATTAAGAAGCATACACATTCCTACTAGGCAAAACTTTCTGGCACTGTCACTAGATTTCCAAATACAGATGTCAGTTCTTTCAATTGGACTGTACGTTCTCTGAGAGCTTTGATTATATTTTCCACCTCTGTTTATTACTGGGCATCACACAGGCCCCATTCACTTAGGCAGCAATTAGAGTCATAATTCATGCATAGGAAATAAAGTGACATTTCACATTTCCTGTTTGTAATTTGAAAGGCAACTAAAATCTAGAGGGCATTTATAATGTTTAATGGATATGAGGTTTGGTGGTATGGCAGATTGCATTATTGGCCCAAATTCTTCACCCTTTTCTGTATCTATGCCCTTGGCCATGTGACTTTGCAGTTCCTCCTACTAAAGAGGTAGAGGATAGTTCCTCACCCTTGACTTTGGGTTTGGCTATGTTTCCTGTTATGATCACCAGTATGAGGCAGAAGTGACAATATTCCAGTTTCAAGGCTAGATCTTAAAGAGACCCTGTGTGTTTTCCTTTGTCTTTTTGCACCTCTGAAATTGGCAGGAGAATAATTCACCAGGGAGTTTCTCCTTCAGCATCAGTCCCAGCATGAGACATGAAATAAAGAACCAAATGGATCTGCAGCTTCAGCAAAACAACCCGGCCCAGCCCAACCTAACTCAGCCAACTCCCAGCTGACCCACAAAAATATGAGCAAACCCAACCGAGTTCAGCAGAGCCACCTTAGCCAATCAGAAATAGCAAGAGCTATATAAACCTCTCTTGTTTTAGGTTATAAAAAAATGTATAGGTTTTTTTTTTCTATTAAGAATTATGGTGGTAATACCTAATTCATATGAGAAACTTGTATTCTTGTTCACAAATATTCACTCTTCACCCCCAGACTAATATGTGGAATATATGTCTCTGTCTGTTGTCTTGGCCACGTAATGCGTCTATAGATTATCAGTCTATGAGACATATGCCAGGACCTGGCAGAAGTTTAATGCACTAGTAACAGTTTGGTTTAGCTTTTAACAGTTCTGCCATAAGACGCAGAGTATAGTAAAATCTTAGACTTCCAGCCTGATGACCTGATTAGATAATAACTTTGGAGTATAGTTTTTGTGGAAGGCGCGAGTACAATTTGTGTATATGTGACGAAGAATGTATTTTGTGTACATGTGACCAAAAGAGGTAGATGACACATTACATTATTGTTTGTCAACATTCACTTATCTCTCTCCTCCTTTATTGGCGCTGTGACTTCTGGCCAACAAAATGTGAGAAAACCTGATAAATGACCAGTCCTAAACAAAGTTTTGAATGCAACTGCATGGTTTAGCTAAGCCTCTTGGATTTCTGCCCTCTGTCATGAGAATGGCATGACACAGATAATGATCTTTCTTAACTTGGGTTCCCTAGAGACAAAATCTGAGATGAAGACGGTTTACTGAGCAGTGTTCTTGAAAGAAACAACTGTAAGTTAGTAAAAGCATTAATAGGCAGAGGGCAACCCTGAAACTTAAAACAGTTGCAAATGAGGCCTCAACTGATCCTACAGGGCATTCTGGGGCTAGGAATATCCTTCAGAGTTGTCCAAATTAAGTGCTGCTGCATCAGTCAGTCACTGATCATGGGCCACCACCCAGAGGAAGCATAACCTCGGCTGAGACAGTTCCTAAGGCAAAGGGAAATTCCCAGTGAGGTATGGAGCTGTGAACTATTAGCAGCTGATATTCCAAGCAGATGTTGAATAGTTATATTGGCCTTTTGAACAAACACACTGAACCAAGTATTGGACCTGGATGAAGCACCACAGTATCCACTACAGAACTGTACTTTCAACCTGCATCCCAGAATAAGAAGCCACATGAAGCAAGCACAGTCAATGCACAGCATGGAAGAGAGCCATGCTGATCCACAGCTGAGCCACAGCTCTCATGTAATGCAGGTGAGCACTGTTGTTGTTAGAAGAAGCCACTGCGATTTTCAATTTTCATATTGTTACCAAAGCAAAAACTGACTGCTACTTTTATAAAACAACAACAAAAAGAAAAGACCTCATATTTTTTAAACAGTTGCTTATATTTTTAACAAGTATTATTTTTATTACAATGTGTTTGTAATTGAAGAGGACACAAATAAATGGAAAGATATCTCATGTTCATGGATTGGAAGAATTAATATTGTTATAATGTCCATACTACCCAAATGGTCTAAAGACTCAATGCAATTCCTATCAAAATTCCCAAAACCCTGAATAACCAAAGCAATCTTGAGCAAAAAGAACAAGCTGGAGGCATCATACTACCTTAGTTGAAAATCTACTATAAAGCTATGGAAATCAAAAAAACATCATGGTGCCCACATTTAAAACAGATACATAGACGAATGGAATAGAATAGAGAGTCCAAACATAAATACAGTCATTTATGGTCAGTTGATTTTCAGCAAAGATTCCAAGAATACATAATGGGGTAAGAACAGTCTCTTCAATCAACAGTGTTGGGATAACTAGATGTTCACATTCAGAAAAATGATATTAGACCCTTATCTCACACCCTATACAAAAATCTACTCAAAATCGGTTAAAGACTTAAACACAAGACCTAAAACCATTAAAGTACTAAAAGAAAACATAGGGGAAAAGCTCCATGACATTGGTTTGGACAATGACTTTTTGGATGTAACCTCAAAAGCACAGACAGCAAAAGTGAAAATTGGCAAATGGGATTACATCAAACTAAAAAGCTTCTGCACAGCCAAGAAGACAAGCAACAGAGTGAAGAGACAATCCAAGGAATGGAGAAAATATCTGCAAACAATTCATCTGAAAGGGGTTAATATCCAAAATATATAAGGAACTCAAATAACTTAAAAGCAAGACAATAAGTAATCTGATTAAAAAATGGACAAAGAATTGTGAATAGATATTTCTCAAGAGAAGGCATACGAATGGCCAACAGGTATATGAAAAGGTGTTCAGCATCACTAATCATCAGAGAAATGCAAATCAAAACTACAACAAGCTATCACCTTGTATGTGTTAGAATAGCTATTATCAAAAAGAAAAAAGGTAACAAGTGTTAGAAAGGAAGTGGAGATCCCTTGCACACTGTTGATGGGGATATAAACCAGTACAACCATATAGAAAACAGTATGGAGGTTCCTGAAAAAATTATTAAAAATAGAACTACCATATGATCCAGCAATGCCACTACTGGGTATATTTCCAAAGGATATGAAATCAGCATGTTGAAGAGGTATCAGCACACCCATGTTCACTGCAGCATTATTCACAATAGCCAAAATATAAAAATAAGCCTAAGTGTCCACCAACAGATGAACAGATTACAAAAATCTGTTATAGATACACAATGGAATATTATTTAGCCTTAAAAAAAGGAAATCCTGCCATCAGCAATAACATGGGTGAATCTGGAAGATATTATGTTAGGTGAAATAAGCCAGGCACAGAAAGACAAATACACATGATCTCACATATGGAATCTAAAAAAATTGATCTCATAGAAGTAGAGTAGAATGGTGGTTACCAACGGCTGGGTTAGTGGGAATGGAGGTTGGGGGTGGTTTAATGCTGGTCAAAGGATACAGGATTTCAGTTAAACAGAAGGAACAAGTTCAAGAGATCTATTGTACCACATGGTGACTACAGTTAATTACAGTATCTTGTATACTTGAAAACCTTTACAAGCTTTTAAGAGTTCTCACCACAGAAAGTAAGTTTGTGAGGTAATACAAATGTTAATTAGCTCAATTTAGCTATTCCACAATGTATACATATTTTAAAACATCATGTACATAAAAGATACAATATACTTGAAAACCTTTACGAGCTTTTAAGAGTTCTCACCACAGAAAGTAAGTTTGTGAGGTAATACAAATGTTAATTGGCTCAATTTAGCTATTCCACAATGTATACATATTTTAAAACATCATGTACATAAAAGATACAATTTTTATTTTTCAATTGAAATTAATTTAAAAATATATTTGTTTTTTAAAAAATGGGTTTGTGTATGCATTATTGTTGTATAAGCCATCCTAAAACTTAATAGCTTAAACAAACTATTTTCTAATGATTCTGAATTTGTCCTGAGCTTAGCTGAGTGGTTTGTGTGCTAGTTTTGCCTGGGGACCCTCGTGTAACATGAGTCATCTGACAACTTAACTAGGATTGGATGACCTCACTCACATTACTGACTACCAGTTTTGCCTGCTGGCCATCTATTGCCGGTTAGCTGTCTCTGTGTAGCCTCTCATTCTCAAGGAGGGCTGCCTGGGCTTTTTTACACCGCAGACTCAGGGTAAGAAGAGTACAAGAGTGAAAGCTCCCAAGTCTCTTAAGGCTAAGGTGCAGAATTCACCCTAACAGTATTTCAGCCACATTATACTGCTCAAATTCAACAGGCCAGTTCAGAGTCAAAGGGAAATAGACTGCACTGCTTGAAAAGAGGAGTGAGTCACCATACAAAGTGCCAAGGAAAGTACAGTTGCCACCATCCTACAAACAGTCTACAATAGGGCTGATCTGTGTTTTAGCATTTTCTGAAGTTATTCTTCTCTAAATATCAAACTTACTAAGCTTTATAGCCTCCTTCCTGTTCTGCCCCCTCCCCCCAAACATGTAAGCAAATATATGTATTTTCAATTAGAGACCACTGAAAGCATTTACCCACTAGGGGTCAGCAAAGAAGATTAGTTCAAAAACAACCCTAAAGCAAGTAAGAAAACTAAGGAAAAGGAGGAAACGAAGGGGAAGAAGAAAAAAGGGAGAAAAATGACAAAAGATATTTTCCAAGCAGGTTATAATGCAAAAATATTTACAGGAACAGACAATTATGGCACTATTGATTAAAAAGGAATAATGCCTACATTCTAGAATTTCCCATTACATGAAAATGCACCCTCCACTTGTAAGCATCTTCACAGAGTATATGGTTTGTTTCATGATGTTTATATTTTTTTCTTTTTTTAAAAAAAACTCATATACTGAGACCCTTTTTTTCTTTTTAAAAACTAATATTGCCACTAAATACTGCAGAATCAACTCCATAGGGGCAACTGCTGTTTCATGTTGGTGGAATAACAGTCCAATAAATTAATACTAAATATAAACATCTATAACTTTACTTTGCATATGAGAAAAATTATATTTAATATAAGGAGAAAGAGAGAGAACCTTTGGCATACAAGGCTTAAATTTCAAAACCATACAGCCTATGCATAAAACTTTCAGTTGGTTTTACTTGAAATAAAAAAGAGCCCTATTAAGGTTTCACTTAGAGAAGAAGGGCAAAATGACTTAAATTGTCTAACATATACAAATGTAAAAGCTTTCAAAGGCAAAGAGAACGGGTAGGGATGAGGGAAGTACTGTCACACCACACACAACTTTGGTACAAATATACCTTATCTGTATTCCAGAACCTTCAGAATAATCACAGGAATTAGTAATGACGACGGGTAATCAGCAACTTTTGGCTGCTTTACATTCAGGGAGGCGACCAGACAAGAGAGTAAAAGCACCAGATTAGATCACTAGCTATATTGTTCCGGTTGATTTTAATTGCCTGAAAAGTGTCATTACCATCTTCTGCAATGCGTTGTTATTTTAAAGAGTGACTATTTCTATATAAGAAATAAAAATGAATGGGAATTCAGTTAGGACAAACAAGTAGGTATTCAGTTGGGCCTTTGCCCTGGTGCTATAAAAATCCTGCCCAAATCCGATCACATGGATAAACAAACACATTTGTTAAATGCAGAACTTTCTAACTATAATAAGGGAAGTCAACACAGATTCCCAAACTGATGGCCACAGAGAACCACCCAAATGTCACAACCTTGTTGATAAAATCCCAAGACCTCCATTTCTATCCAGGCATCACCAAGGGGAAGAAATTCACGATATTTAAGAATAACAAGACAAATATTTGCATGGAGAAAAGGTCTTTAGAAGTGGATTTTTCAAACTTAGAAGAGAGTTGCAAAAATATTACTACATTGTACGCTGATATGGAAATGGTACCTCTCAGGACATTTGATTAATTTAAAATCCAAGATACATGAATCTATACATGGGGTAAAACTGCATAGAGCTATATACATACCCATAAAATCAAGTTTAAAAAATGGTGAAAATTAATAAGGTCAGGTGTCTAGTTAGTAATGTACCAATGTCAGTTTCCTGATTCTGATATTGCACTGCAGTTATACATAATGTCACCCACAGGGGGAAGCTTGCTGAAGAGCATATAGAACTCTTTGTACTATTTTTGCAACTTCCTATGAGTCTATAATTATTTTAAAACAAAAAGTTTAAAAATGCAGGTTAGCAAGCCTCACCCTAGAGATAACTTAGAAAGTTTTGAAAGAGCCAAGGAATCTCCATTATTTCAGCAAAACACGAGTTAATGTTTCTGAAGAATGATCACAAATGGAGGAACAGTGGAAGGGAAATATTTTCAGCTATATAAGAGGGGCATTCTCTATGAAGAATGACTACTGAAACTGTTTAATGCCCATAAAGTTTTCTCCCATTTATAAGTAATTATGTATGGTTTAGGAAGGTGTGCTTTTGATTTGTTGTAATGCAATCAGTTAGTTATTTCTTTCACTCTACTAAAATAATGAGTTTTGAGAATTCCAAATTACTTCCTTACACTAAAATAAGTTCATTATATCAATGACCAGCCCTCAGTTCTTATTACCCTTAGCTTATACTTCCTTTAGAGCATATATCTGTCACAGAATTTTCTAACTTCAGAACATATCAAGATATTCATCTGTTATCAGTCATCTTTCACCCAGAAATTTTTCAAAATAAAATAAGATCTTTAAATTATACACTAAAATGATTTTAAGTCCTAGGACAAGGAGCCCCAGTATAACTACAACAGAGCTTCACAATGAAGGAGATTAGACTTTCTTTCCTTCCACAAATATTTACCAAAGTCTTAATATGTGTGTGCCACTCCACCCACAGACTATGAGGACAGACAGATATTAAATAATTTTTCAATGTTAATTAAATTCTACTCCATTCTACTCCTAAAAAAGAAGTTCTAAAAAATGCTTGAGAGTAGAAAGCATGGGTCTCAAACTTAGTCTTGGAGGACAGTCAAGGCTTTCTGGAGGAATGGATAGGTGGATATCACCCAGAAAAATGGTAGGGGTGGAAGGAAAGAGCTCTGCTGTAAGAAACAACAGTAAATTGATGGTGGATATGAGTCAAGATGGGAATGAGGGGAATGGGATGGAAGCCATGGGTTTTCTAGGCACGTGCAAAGACCAAAAGAGCTATGATGAGTTTTCAAGGATTTTCAAGAAGGCCTCTGTAGCTGGAATGTTAAGTACTAAGGGAGAATTGGGAGAAAAAGTTTCAAGCAGATGGAATACATTACTAGCATTTTTTTTCTCTTAGCAGTGGCTGTCCAATGACCCAAGGCGTCTGGCTCATGGATTAATATAGCACCATGGGCTGGACGGAATGAAACAAGAAAGGGAGTGAAAGGAGGGTCATTTCTTCATCTGCTGCCTTTTAGTAAGAAACACAAAGGGAGTAAATGCTGAGAATCTGGCCTGGCACAAAACAGACAGAATGCATGATCGTGTATTTTTAATCAGTGGACTGGATACGAGGTCAAAGGGAGAGGAGATGTCAAAGACCACTAGTGCCACATGCCTCAAGGGCCATGATGAGCCTCAAAGAAAGAAGAGATCATTTAAACTGGACTCAGCTTGGGAGGAAAAATGATGAATTTCATTTTGGACACGATGAGTTTGAAGTAGCAGATGTCCAAGAGATCCAAGGGATCATGGGCAATGTGGCAGAAGGAACACTATAAAAGTCGGCTGCAGACTTCTGCTGAATATGGACCTAACCATGATGAGCCTCAAAGAAAGAAGAGATCATTTAAACTGGACTCAGCTTGGGAGGAAAAATGATGAATTTCATTTTGAACACGATGAGTTTGAAGTAGCAGATGTCCAAGAGATCCAAGGGATCATGGCAATGTGGCAGAAGGAACACTATAAAAGTCGGCTGCAGACTTCTGCTGAATATGGACCTACTTGGCAGGATCTTTGGTCATGCAGTGGTATAGCCACATGTTGCAAACTCAGCGCCCCAAGAAACTTAGTTCTCATAGTTTTATCAAACTCCACTGTGAGCCAGATGTTGTGATAAAAGCCACTTTGCAGCAGTGAGTAAAACAGGCACGGTAACGTATACAAGGTACTTACAGAAGGGTAGACAAGGAATCAGATAAGGAAATGTACAGCTCCAAGTTATGACAAGTGCTATGAGGGAAATGAACTGAAAGAGCCTAACAGAGGTGACCTAATTTAGAGGAGAAAAGAAATCAAAGAGCCCTCTCTAAGTAAACGATATTTAAATTGTGATCTGAGGGATGAACAGGAGTCAAATACTCTACGTGTGTGTGTGTGTGTGTGTGTGTATTTGGGGGTGAGGGCTGGAAGGGGGCTACCAGGCAAAGGGACAGAGTGATCCCTAATGTAGGAAAGAGCTCAACAAAATTGCAAAACTGAAAATAAGCCTATGAAGCTCTTGCTCCCAAAAGCAAGATATGAGATGTTGAACGGACAAGTAGTATTGAAATTGGACACAGCTGTACAGGTAACACTCACCAGTTTTGATTTCACTCTAATTGCAAAGGCAATTTATGTGTTCTAAGTAGAAGAAGACTAATTTAACTTACATTTTTTAAAAAAAGTACTGCCCTGGCTGCTGTACACAATGATCTGGGGGAAGAGAAAGGAGGCAGGAAAGCCAGTGCAGTTGTCACAGGAGAGAAGATGCTGACTTGGAGCTGGATGATGTGGGTGTAGATGGGGGGATCTGGGCAAATTTGAGAAATATTTCAGTTAGACTCAAAAGGACAGTTCCCCAAAATAAGCACATTTAAAGTATTTTAAGGGTCCCAAGAGTTCTTCATCCTATTGAAATATATTGACAGACTCATTTATTGGTAATATAATCAAAGTGGTTTTTGAATTATGGATTTCATGTCTTAACATTTGAAAGGTAATCAAAGTCTAGTGACCTAGAAAACAAACGGGACAAAATTATTCTCCTGTTTTAGAAAATTTACAGTCTGAGTTATAAATGTACCTAAGAGAGTGTTATGGAATTGCTGTAACATAGGTAATGCATTTCTTCAAATGCCCATATGTCTGCAATAAGGGATATGCATATCTTCTGAATTATTTTATCCTACTTAATAAAATAGTCATTTTTTTCACTCCTTGCAAGGCAGCTTCTTGCACAGTAAAGATTCTACAAATATTTACATTCCAAGTAGCAGAGCTGTTTGAAATGCTATAAAGTTCTGCCAGCACTTCTATTACAAACCCTTATTTCTTGTTTATAACATGTACATAAAAGGGGGAAAATAAAAATGTACTATGGATTGAAACTTGGCATACAAAGTTTCAACCAGGGAGTGCATTTCTACAGCAGCAAATTTTCCAAAGAAATGTTCCACTGTGTTTAGGAGACTGGGGGTAGGAGTGGGGGGAGACTAGGAAACAAAAACCATTTTGCACACTTGATCAGTTTCTGAAATGTTTATACAAACAGATCTGAGACTGAGATCTATCACTCCTCAATATCAAAGAAATGTTCTATCTATTCTGTGGCCCAACACTCTAACATTGCCAAACATCTTTGCAAAAAGGATGTTATCCAATCCACTATTATCAAGCCTAAGAAAGGCAATAGTCCACCAGCATTAAGTGACCATATTATATATATGCATATTAAAACCATATGCATATGCATATGTGCATGTTTAAAGCCATGGGTGAATACCTCAGAGATGCTCACCTTCAAAGAGACAAAGTAACTCGTTAAAATCAGAAGGCTTAAAGGTGGACTGGTGGTGATGAGTAAATCAGAGATGACAGGCAAACATGCACAGCATCAATAAATCCTCCTGCCATCTGAATATCTCCCACTGCATAAAATTAACGATATTTTACTGCTAACAACTTACTAAACGATGACTGGAAAACACAGTGCATTGAACCAGTCATAGCTTCTGTTTTGTGGCACTGCCACAATATAGTGATATATAGATCTGGCAGTTTGAAAGGTGCAATTATATCTATATACTATTCCAGCACAAAACATGTTAAGAGTTAATGAGAACTTCAAGTTGGACATT
This sequence comes from Galeopterus variegatus, assembly GCF_000696425.1. NCBI lineage: Eukaryota > Metazoa > Chordata > Mammalia > Dermoptera > Cynocephalidae > Galeopterus > Galeopterus variegatus. Next base: position 111,141 of record NW_007727087.1, on the reverse strand, counting down.
TAAATTATGCAGTAAAAACAAAGCTAGAAGATGTGTACTGAATGTGTGAGAAGGAGTTAGGGACTTATAAAAGAGAAAGATGCATATTTTGCTAGCAGAGCAAAGAGGCTATTAGTTTGTAATAACTAGGCATATATGAAATGTGACAGTGATAAAATTGAACATAAATCAGCAATGGAAAGGCTACAGCTTGTTGTCCGCAGCTAATCTTTTCTCCACTTGAAATTGCTCAGCACTTTGGTTCTATTAAATGTTTTGTTGCCATTTTAAGGAACACTTGGGCTATCTGGTTGTGCTGTGAAGGATATTTAAAAGTTAGAGTTCTCCTGGAAAAATGAACTTAGCACCTTCATGTCTTCAGACTGACATTAATGACACCCAGACAGTGAGTAGGACATGGGGCTGAATATTATTGTCTGAGGCGGCCACTGGCTGAATCTATTACCCTGCATATCAATTAGCCACTCGGTGTCTCACTTATCCCACCTTTCGACAGGAAGGCCACTTGCATGCATTCAACCTCACCATCCCTCTAACAAAAGTATGCAGCAATTTGCTGTATTCCCCTGGTGGGTACTGATCATTTTGGGGGTCTTCATAGCACATGTTGACTCTTAACTGATTTTAATCAAACATTCATAGATCAGTAATTTCTGATCCCATTCTATTATTTGTAACCAAACATCTTTCCATTTAGTGAGGCTGAACCCTATCAGATGTCTTTTATGAACAATGTTTACATCAATCTGTCCCACTGCAACCAGTGACCTGTACATATTAGGCATCTTAGAAATGCTGCACAAATGGATATGACTATTAAGCTTCAGAAAATTTCCTCCCTAGTACCATGACCAACAAAGGGTTAAAACCATGAACTAAGACACCAGGTTACTGCAGCCAAAGTCAGGTTACTGTTAGTAAACATAGCTAGCAAAGCAAAAGTAAGACATTTGACTTCAATACTGACAAATAATAGCTCCTTCAAAGGCAATTACTCCTCCTTTCCATCTCTGAGAGGCTCTGACTCATTGTTCTGATTAATTCCTGTTTTTAATTTATTTGTGGATCAGGATTCTTTTTCAGCTACTGTGATATTCATCTCTGTGGGGGTAGAGAGAAACCACAGCTCATACAGCCTTCCTAATGTTTTAGTTATTCTTGCTTAATCATTTAAAAATTATTTTTGGATTTACCTACTCACCAAATGATCTGGGGTTTCTGACCTCCCTCCTGCTCACCACACATCTTCCGTCTGCTGACTTCTCTAGCTCTGTTTCCCCACATCTTGGGTTTAGGTTAACAGACTGGCTACCCCTTTTCCCAGAGCTCTGAATGTTCCTCTCCCTTTGGCTCTGAACGGAGGTTTGCTGTCCTCACCATAGCGGGCACCGTTACTATTAAATCATTCCTCTGGACGCATCTCCGTTTGGTAAATCAATAACCAAACGCAATAGAGGGAAGGACATACGGGCTGGTAAGCGGTGCGGGACTTTGCACAGGCAGAGCCCAGAAGCAGCTCGTTCATTTCACACAACCAAAAAAATTACCTAATGGTGCTGTGACTCGGGGCGCCCAGTTGGCACTTCATGGTTTTCTGTTTATGGTATCCTGCTACCTGCTTGGTTAGCTTTGCGGGGCTCCTTAGAGAGTACAGAAACAGCTGAAACCAGGGTCCGAGCTCAAGAAACCTGGACCGTAGCCTACCAGAGAAAACCTTGCAAATAAATCCGATAGGGGATTCTGTCCAAGGCTGCAGATTTGAGTGTAGAAAGAAAATGCAGCTCAGAAAACTTGATCGCTAATTGAAGAATCCCCAACCCTAGCTCCATCTGACCTGGGAGTTGGGGGAAGGAGAGGTTTTGGAGAAAAAAGGTATCACATTCCCACTCCCTGCACCATGCACCTAGGATTCTTGCTCAGCACCCCTATCATTCACAACTTGCCCCACCACCCGCCCCCCGCAACTTTCACTGCCCAAACCCACTGCGCTAAGGGCAAGCCCGTGGGAGCCACCTCGCATGTCCCCGCTCTCCAGCTGGGGATTTGAAGTCTTCTTATCCCGAAACCAATCCTCACCCTAGAGGTAAAAGACAATCTCCCCAAAGCAAGTCTGCTGGGAGAAGCATCTTCTATTCTGGACTCGGGTGCATTTCCCCACAAACAAACTTTGGGGCCGAGGAGCCGTGAAGCCAGTGCGTAAAGTTTGCCCCGGCAGGTGGCTCATCCCTGTGCCCGGCCGGCGCCAGGAGCCGGGCATCTCCGACCTACCTGGTCCCTGCAGCTCGCAAGTCTCCAGCCCCGCCGCCGCCGCCTCCGTTCGCCGGGTAC
>NW_007727087.1:95090-108253 GCF_000696425.1 Galeopterus variegatus | reverse complement strand
CCCCCGCGCCTCTGCGCCGGGCCAGACCCCGTGCTGCCCTGCGCTCGGCCGCGTGCACCCACGTGTGTCCGGCCTCCGCAGGGCGCTGGGCGGTGGCGTGGGATAGGAGGTGGCCAGCGTGCCGCCGCTGGGTGGCCTCTTGCCGCACAGCTGGGGCCGATGGAGCACGGTGTTAAGGCAGGAATCCCACTTCTAGGGAAGCCTCCTGCAGCTTCGCTCTCACGAGTGACCAGAGATTGCCAATTTTAACATTAAAGCCGATAATTATTAAGGGTTCGCTACGTACCAAGTAGTGGACTATGCTATTTGAATGAATTAATTCATGCAATTCCCAGAGCAACCCTGGATCTATTACTATTCCTAGATTTAGAGGACATTAATTTGTCTAAGGTTTCAATGAGTCAGTTATGAGAACAATCGCAATTACATTCTTAAAAGGACCCTATGAAGTAGATCATATCACCTTTATTTGCCCAAGTACATCCAGACAGTTGTCGGTCAGAGAACCCGGACTTGAACGTGAGCCTGTTGAAGTTCTAAGCTCTACTTTGAACTGCTAGGCAGGCTCGACTGACTTCCAGTACCTGTGCAAACAGTGCAACTTGTAACTGAACAACAGTTGGAAACAACCTACCTGTCCATCATTAGGGGAGTGGCTAATTAAACTATAGTGGAGACATTCAATGGAATATAACGCAGCAGCTACAGAGAAGAAGGTACATCTACTAGTATTGGCATAAATGACCTACAAGAGGTATTGTTATTAGAAAGAGAAGTTTGTACACCACAAGTATGCACCGTTTTTGTGTTTATATACACAGAATGTGTATTTATATGTTCACATTTATATATTCACAATGTCCCATGATACTATTGACAATAGTCCTTATGAGCAAAACTGATATTGGGGCTAACTAGACTTTCAAAATTTTCATTTTATGATTCTTTGACATTGTTTTTTAAATTTATCATGTATTTTTTTTTTCATTACATCAAAAAACCTAGTCAAGTTTGCTTAATGAGACGACAGCCCTGTGCCTTCTCCCTGCTTTCCTCTCCCTGTGATTCCTACGTTCAGAATGAAGCAACACTTCACCAAGGGCAGGAGTCTGGGCAAACCAGACCTGAAAGAGTTTGCCAGGAAATGTCTGTTTTGACTGCTCTTTCTCACTCTTGCTCATTTCCCCAAGAAATTAGTGTTTGGTCCCCTGCAATTCAGAGTGGAATTTGAAATTCCTGAAAAACTCTCCTTGAGGAGATTCAAACGACAGGAGGTAGAGCTGTTTTGACTGCTCTTTCTCACTCTTGCTCATTTCCCCAAGAAATTAGTGTTTGGTCCCCTGCAATTTAGAGTGGAATTTGAAATTCCTGAAAAACTCTCCTTGAGGAGATTCAAACGACAGGAGGTAGAACCCCGCCAGTAAGATTCAGGGCACTGCTCCCCATAGTGAAGTCAGTCAGCATGCAGGCCCCCAGCCCTGCCCCTGGGCACAAAGAAATTGCTTCAAGGCTTGAGCAGGTGGGTTCCCTTTCACCCTCCACAGAACTATTTCGGTAAAGATACTCTCTTAACCACTGAACATACAGCAGACTTATGGAATACACTTGGGAACTTCCTCTGATGTTGGCCACTTTTGCCCTGTCTCTCACTTTATCTGGAAACTGCTGCTCCCTGTAAGAGTAAAGGCTGGATTTAAAAAAAAAAAGAAAGAAAGAAAGAAAAAAAGTCAAGGGTTATTTATGTTTTAAAAGAGGTGGGGGAAGAGACAGGGATAGATAGGGCACATGGCTATAAATAAAAATAATGTGCTTTTTCCCATTAGAATTAAATTGCAGTAAATTTGGACTCCTTAAGGTCTCTCTGCTTAGCAAAGGAAAAAAAAATAGAACAGGTACAGAAAGGTTGTTTATGGTCGTTTCAGTTGTTATTGGTTACTGTAAATAATCTTTTTGCTTGCAATCTGGGAACATGTTGGCAAACCTTCTGAGTGAGACAAAATGTTTTATTGGGTAGAACTGGTGTGTTCTGGAAGGAGCCGAGAGAACTTCACATGCAAATTATGCTCATGTCTTGCACCTAGCAGGTGCAATTACTGCCATGCCCACATCCATCACAGGCACGCTCTTCTTTTAATATTTTCAAGTTGAAGTCTCATAATGCATTTTCCTTCTAATATATGCATATATATATCCTGTCTAATGGGAAGGAAAAGAGCATTTTCATCAAGGAGGGGGAGCTGGCCCCAGGCAACAAAATGAGAGGGAGAAAGACAGGAGAGAAACTCCTTTAAATTAGACAGAAAAATCTAAACCCTAACCCCTTACAGCCCTCTTCAAGTAATTAGTCATTTCTAAACTCAGATTACATCACCTGTGCTGGTGAAAGCTGATTAGTCCTGCAAAGGGATTTTATGGAATTTTGAATCTTATGGTTGCAGCAAAAGGGGGCAGGGGGCACCTTAAAATCTGTAGGAGTAATGATGAATATTTAGTGTGAGCCACAGTTTCATAGTCAAAACAGGTGAAAGGTGTATAAATATATGTATATACAGAGATGTGCATCATTTTATATCCTCTCTGTGCCCCAAATGTAAAGCATAATGTGAGTCAACTGAAAACCTGATATTTACCAAAAGTTGATACACAAGAGCAGGTTTAAATAAAATTTCCATCCAATTTCTGGGCCGGAAGCCCAGGAAATTAAAAAAAAAAAAAAAAATTAAAGGCACATGTGGGTCTTCTCAGTGTGAATGCCGGATGGAGTTTTTATTGAATTTGGCCTCAGCTGATTGTAGCATTATAAGCAATTCTGCAGTTAAGTTTCAGCAGCCATTTAGATGGCAAATCCTTTTTTTAGGGTATTATAACTAAGAATAATAACTTCCTTTTTATATGGCACCTTTTATATCAAAGCACTTTAAAGCGTGAGATCATCTTCCCATTATTAAGATATCCCATCTGTGTTGGAATATAGAAGCTATTTCATGCCACTGATACCACATAACAGTTATTTGTTTGCTTGTTTATCGTGTAGCAAAGGGAAATGAAGAAAAATATCTGCTAAACCCACAGACTGAAATTCTTAGATAAAAGTATAAATTGGAATGTCGCCAAGCTACTAAGTTAAACACCTCTATTTCTATAAATAGGGGTGTGGAGTCTTAATTTCCATGGATGGAAAGACAAGTCCTATGGGTATCACCACGTTAATGTCCCAAAGTTCGAGCTCATATCTGGATGCCAAGATTAAATTGTGGGGGATACAGAGTCATCACATTATCTCCAGTGCTGGGTTGGATGCTTCTGAGAGGTTTTTTTGAGTCAGACTAAACAATAATAAGTCTTCATTATCCAAATTGGAGAAAGGAAATAATATGATTATTACAATAACTGCATAATAGTGACCAAAATCCTTCCGTGAAGCTTTTGTCCTAAATGTCTGATTGTCCATTGAATATCCTTATTCAAGCAAGTTCTCCACTTTTCTGTTGAGGGTCAAAACTGGAGGATTCTGCAAACATGAATGCATATAAAATATTTAGCTCTATGCCTAGAACTTAGCTCAGGATACTAATCAAATAATAACTAATTCAGGTATCGACTCATTTGTTTTTTCCTCTGAGATGTTCACTGATATATCTGTCCATAATAGCACTGCTATCTTTCTCTTTACTTCATAGATCGTATCACTATGTGACTTTTTTTTCATCTGTCTACATCTTTTTATTGTCCATACTTTCTCTAGACTGTGAGCTTCATGAAGTGGGGACTTTGTTAATGGCTGCATTCACAGCTCCCAGCATGAATCTGACATATACATAATGGGTATGCAGTGAGAGGTATTTTTAAAAAATTAACCTATTTTTAATGGAATTTATTATTATTTTTTTTTGTCTTTTGTCTTTTTCCGTGTCCGGCAATGGATCGCAACCCCCAGTGTTGCCCGGAATTTATTTTTTAATCGAAACGTATTGATTGCACATATTTATGGGGGTACAGAGTTGTATGTGTATATAATGTGTGATGGTCAAAACAGGGTAGTTAGCATATTCATCATTGCAAAAGAGAGGTTGGTTAAATGTTTAATGATTGAGTGAGCTTTCCATGTGCCAGGCACTGTAGTAATTGCTTATTCATAGTACTTTGTAATTCTTACAATGTCTCTACTAGGTAACTACTGTTTTACCACCTTTCTGAAGATGAAGGAACTAAGACACAAGTGGATTTTAATGTGGGTTTCAGTAAGTATCTTTGTCAGTCTACCTAAAGTTCACACCTTTCTGAAGAGGAAGGAACTAAGACACAATCTCATATATTTGGAGGCTCACTCTTCCAAGATTTTGCAACCTATAATCCAAAGGTTTATACTGTCTCTACTTTGTGCTGTACATCCCTGCTAGTTTAAGTGGATTTTGTCAGCCATCCAGTCCAGCACTTCTCAAATTTACTGTGCTTACAAATCATCTGCGGATCCAGTTAAAATGCAGATTGTAATTCAGCAAGTCTGGGTGGGGTCTGCCACTTTGCATTTCTACCAAGCTACTGGATGATGCTGCTGCTGCAGGTCTCCAGACCGGACTTCGAGGAGCTAGGATGTAGTCCGAACCTTTCATCTTAGCACATGAGCCACCTGACACATCCCAGAGATTAGGGGTTTGAATTAATGGAAGTTAAAAACAAATTTGGAGTTACTTATAATAGTCATGAATCATACAATTCTGCTTAGAATTATTTCCTCTAGGTTCAGAGTGGCTAGTCCACAGTGAAATCTCAATGATCATTAATTTTCTATGCAGAAGAAGAAAGGTCCAGAAATATTATGTAACTTTCCCCTATTCATTGTTGGTAGTTGGGAACCACCAGGCTTGAAACCTATTTTTTTCTCTTTTGGACAAAAACACACTGGCTCCTCTCAATTAGTTTTTTAAAGGTACATTTCATGGAAATTTGCCATGACAACAGACGGAAAAGGTTAAGAAATTTGGTAAAGAAAGTGTGCACTAATGTCATTATCAATTAAACTTTGATAGGAGTGAAGTTATTACAACCTAAGAAGAAATGAGACCAAAGTTTGCAGCTTTTGAATTGAAAATCTGTTACAGACTGAAGAATACTACCACATAAATACCCTTCACCCTAATGTTTGTGTCTATACCCAAGCAACCTACGTTTCTGATTTAGTAACTCTTTTTTTTTTTTTGCCCGAATATTAATAAGAATAATACTACCTTTCCCACTTAAATATCATGCTTTAAGTAAGAGGTTATTATGTACATACATATATCACTTCATTGAAAATATGACCTTTTGCATAGTGACATGTTTTTCATTAATTTACCTGATCAATTTTTTAATATGGGTTTCAATAAGTATTTTATCAGCCTACCTAAAATGTCACCAAGACTACCAACCATTCTTGTAATAAAAATGAAGTTTTTCTTCATATGCTAAAATGTAGATAACATTCCTTGTGTATGTAATTATTATTCTAATTATGTGCTCATATTGTTATTATGATGGTAATTTTGGACAGTTGTAAATGTATTGCTGTTAAGATTGGGCTTCTGCTCTATTTGTATCTTTAAAATGTTCTATATACCTAAATAAATCTTAGTTGGTACGTTGAGACACAGGGCTTTGTTAAAAATTAAGGTGAAAGAAATTTTTTCACAGAGTAGTTTGAAAAGAATGAAAAAAAACACCCTGATTCTTTACATATGACGGATGGCTAGTGTTAGTTTAAAAGATATCTTAGGTGAAGTTTAAAGAATTAAAATAATGATTGTTTTAATCAGCTTGGGCTGCTATATAACAAATTACCATAGATGGGGAGGCTTAAACAATTTTGGAGGCTGGAAGATCAAGATCAGGGTGTCTGCATGGTGGGGTTATGGTGGGGCTCTCTTCCTGCTTTACAAATGGTCATCTTATTGTATCCTTACATGATGGAGAGCAGAGAGAGGAAGGCAGCTCCCTGGTCTCTTCTTTTTTTTTTTCCCCCTTGGTGGCTGGATCCAAACCCTTGATTTTGCTGTTATCAACACCACACTCTATCCAACTGAGCTAACTGGTAACCCCCTAGTCTCTTCTTATAAGGCCACTAATCTCATTCTTGAGGGCTTCCCCCTCATGACTTAATCACCTCCCAAAGGTTCCACCTCCTAATACCACCACATTGGGGGTGAGAATTTCAACCAACGAATTTTGGGAGGACACAAACATTCATTCCACAGCAGTGATACAAACTAAGTTGAGGTAAAATACTATGCCTGATAGAAAGCATTGTATAGAAGACCAAGAAACAAGCAAGGGGTGCACATTTATGTTGATTAAGTCACTCTTCAGAGCCTCGTGAACCTATAAGCTTGTATGGCATAATATTTTGACATTTAAAGGCACCTGTGTCAAGTGCGTATTTTTGGCTCTTGAAAAGGAGACAAAACGAATAGTTTACATTTCGGCCTGTTTACTTCCACTGAAATACCTTTTCTTTAATAACCTAGTACAGCCTTCATATGGGCATAAAACGTATAGGTATAAAACAGCACGGAGTAATCAATTTTGTCCTAATTGTGAAACTTCTCACCCTGGCCATTTGGTCTATAAAAACTAAAAGATCCATTTTCACTCTGCTAATAACTGAGCAGCATCTTGGGAATTAATCTTCTTACCTGGTTGCAACTGACCAAAGCACAATCGGTCCTTTGCTTCCTCCAGAGGTTGGTGGAAAAGCACCTGGTTTCAAAGGTTCTGATGGTTGCCTCTGGGCCTCTCACATGACCAGACATAAGACACGCATTAAAAAGTTTATTGAATGAACACACACCCAGTGGTGAGAGATTTCTAAAATTCTTTTTGATTACATGCCATTTATTTGGATCAATGACTTTTGAATTTTTTTTTTTTTCATTTGTGTCAAAACAAAAGAAGAAAACCTGAATGACGTGGCCGGACTAAAACCATCTCAAAGACTCAGATTTACAGAGGGGATTTTAAGGAGGGGAGAGGCAATGGAAAGCAGGAAGAGGAGACATGGGGGGAGGTGGGCTACGTGTAAGGGGCAAGGTGCAAATTCTCATCAAGGCTCCATCTGGCTTTTGTTCTTATCTTTGATGTTATCTTAGTGTCCTGCAAGATTTGGGTTTGCTTCAAGGTGGAATCACTATAGCTTTGTTGACATCTTCCTTGATTTCTCAGGGTCTGAAAAACAGCTCTACGTTTATGTAAATGATATCATCCTGACCCATAACCAAGGTTCAAAATATCAAGTAAACATGGGGAAAAAGGGAATGCTGAGAAATGCATGCAAAGAAAAAAAAACTTGTTTTTAAAAAAGTTTTCCTATAGCCCAGGTGGTTTTTGGTTCCAACATGGCTTTAGTCCTGCTCACTCCAACAGAATCCTTTGGTCTAGTGATTCTGAGATTTTGCTGCCCATTAGAATCAGTTGCGGGACCTGAAAAATATAGATGCCCTGGCTTAACCTTATACTGATTAGTTTAGAATCTGTGGGGGAGCAGTACCCAGTCATCAGGACACTTTTAAACCGTCCATGGGATTCCTAAGTTTGAGAAACACTTGTTGTGGGCTGAATTGTGTTCCCAAAAAGATATGATGAAGTCCTAACCCCGAGTACCTGCAAATGTGACCTTATTTGTAAATAGGATCTTTGCAAATATAATTAGTTGCATTAAGATAAGGTGTTCCTGAATTAAGGTGTGTCCTAATCTAATGATTGGTGTCCTTATAAGAGGAGAGAAATTTGGACGAAGACATACAAAGAGAGAAAAATGCCGTGTGAAGATATGGAGAGAGACAGACATGTGACCACAAAGGCTGAGACTGACACTGTGTAGCTGCAAGCTAAGAAACTCCAAGGATTTCCAGAAACCATCAGAAGTTAGAAGAGAGGCATGAAACAGATTCTCCCTCTAAGCTGACAAGAAGAAACTAACCCTGCTGATACCTTGATTTTGGACATCTGGCCTCCTGAACTATGAGAGAATAAATTTCTGTTGTTTTAAGCCACCCAATTTGTACTAATTTGTTAGGGCAGCCCTAGGAAACTACTCTAGCACTTCTTAGTCCAAGGACAAGGCTCACTTGCAGTATATTCTTCTTTTTTCTCTAGTTTAACCATCTAGCTGAAATGGTTGGTGGGTCCTAAATTAATAGCCATTTTCACTGACTTTGCCAGTGTAAATATTTTGCCTCCTTTCATCCCTCCCTTATGCCCCACCATGGTCATTAAGCCAAGCAGAAAAATCCAAAGCACTTATTTTTGATGAAACATTTTTTTTGGGTCATTACAGTTTTAGGGATTAGACTTTGCCACTTGCTATTCCAAGCATTTGTTTGCTTATACACTTTCTATCATGGCTCATAAAATACTGTATAAGTCACATCACTCCAACATTTTCTCTTTTAACCAAGTCCAGTTGCTGCAGGATACCGTCAGTATTGTCAAAGCATTTTTAAAGTTGAAAACAATGAAAAAAAGATGGCTTTCTTTTTCTTGAATCTTTTGTCTAAAATGATAGGTTCCCAGATATACTTTACCATAAAACAAACTCAATCTCTTCTTTGGTAATTACAAAATGATCCTAAACTACAAGCTATTTTCAAGAGGAGGTTAAAAGAGACTATAGGTAACTCTTAACCATCTTCAAACAATTATGACAATTATCTCAACCATGATAAATATAGGCATGATTTGGACATGGGTGCAAACAACCTAGTAATCAAAATGCTGATAAAGCCACCCTCTTCCCAGTCAACAATTTTAGGCAACAAGTAACTGCAGGTATGACTCCAATGAATGAGGTGATATTCAGGCTATATTTCGAATATAGGCAAAACTTCAAAGCAACTACAGAAATTTATAAACTACAACCTCCCAATGTTATTGTCATGTATCTGACACCCAAGCTAACCAAAGTGACAAGCATCAGTGCAGGCATGCAGCTACAAAAAGCATCAGGACAATTACCAAGTGAGATGTTAGTTGATTGTTTAAAACACAAAATAGAGATATCTTAAAATTAAGGGTTAGGGAGTCACACATATGGAAATACCACTGATAGAGACAGAGAGTGTTTAACTTTTCTTAACAAAGAGCTAGTTCCTCGAAATAAGCGTTATTAGTATTTTGGCTAATCCTATTATGACCATTAGGTAAATTTCTTTGGGGGCTATTTCTGGCTTTAACATCCTGAGTGGGGAAAACACACACAATAAAAGAAGATGGAGGACTAGATGATTTTAGCTGGATGACTGAAAAGGAAAGAAATCTTCCTCCATGAAAGCCAATGTGTTTTCTACATGGCTGACTATATAATTTATGATGTCCAACGCAAAATGAGAATGTAGGACCCCTTGTCCAAAAACTGTTGCATATAAAGCTTTTCCCTTTCTTCCATGGTCTTGCTTTCTTGAATTGTCATGATGTTTTTCATTTGCTCTTTAATGTCGTTCTAAGCAAAAAGGAATTACAAATGTAATTATTAGTGTGAATTTTACCATTTATCTTTACATTGTGCAATGCCAGTTTTAAATGCCAGTTTAAACATGAGCATTTACCACCTCATATACAGAATCACACAAATTATAAAATTTGTATTTTGTACCTTCTATATGCATTATGTATTTAGTTTTTACCAGAACAATGGAAACACTGGGCAAAGCTAACTCAGATGTTAGTTAGTATGATATACACACAGTCTACCAGTGCTCTCTACTTCAGGCTTACAATGAATGAAGACTGACAAAAAGGAAAAGGCCCTATTTTTCACTGTCCTTTTATGCCATAATTTTCACATCAGTGGTTGGCTAATACTAGGGCACTTCAAGAAGTTCATGGAAAAATTCATATTATCTTTTAATTCAACTTTTTTCATGAACTTTTTCAAGTACCCTCGCACAGGGAAGTAATATGCATAAGAAAGGATATAACAGAGTTCCCTGTTCATTAATGTTTCTAGAATGCCGTTCCCCTCTTTCTGCAATTGAAGCAAAATTCCTATTCCAGTGGAAAGTCTTACAGGGCTATGAGCAACTTGCCTACTCAGTTGTAGACATAAGTAACTTACTTTGTTTTCAGTTGGAGTCTTGCTGAACAAATACACACACAACACCAGTGCAATGGAAAGCTGAGTTCATGGGCCTTCCAGAACACTATCTGTGAATGATACAACAAAGACTGTCAGACATGCAGATTATACATATATCCTCTACTCAAGTTCATGCTCCACTGTTCAGTTGGATTTCATTTACAAAACACAGTTCAAAGACAAAATTATTAAGAATTTGAAGACCGCTACAGCATTGTATTAAACCCAGGGCAGGGCTCTTCTGAGTGGGAGGTGCTGTAAGACTGGGCAGGCCACACTGCTATGAAACCACCAGGGTAAAACCAGTACATAATTATAATTTTCAAATTTAACTCTGCTGTTTCACTAATATAGGATGTTCTGGATTTATATGTAAGGTTTAGGGTGATGTCTAAAGACATTCAAGCTAATAGGTTACTTGATTTATATTTTTAAAATGCTTTTGCTTTTTAGCAATTCTATCCAAATTTTGATTCAGTAATGATCAATTGTTTTCTTCCATGAAATAGGTAAGCATACTTTTCCCAAGCATATTTTCTTACTCTTCCTTTTCCAGTGTTCTTTTTTTGATTCATGCTGTAAATTTGCTATTGGGAACTACTCATGATCTATATTCTGGATGTACAAAGTCGGTCTAACAAGCTGCAGGCAACTAATATTTACTAGAGGACAATATAATTTCACATGTTTTGCATCCTCTCTATTTTGAACACATTTATATGCATTTACTTATTTTTTAAAAATTAGTGTTTTTACTTATTTTGGTGTCTTTTTCTTAAGAAATAACTTTTTGCCCACATGCTTAAAAAGTGATGATAGGATTCTTAGACACACAGCTTTGTAATTCAGTTATAGATCTTTTTGCCGGTAAATCTGCCTCTTTCCCAATGTTGTTCTACTTTTCCCACCACTCTTTTTAGAGGGTTCTTGCATTTAAAATTTAGATCATTAACTTTGCACAAGGAATGGCAGAATCTCAAAACTGGCATACGTTACACGAGAGCAGCCTGGGGGCTACACATAATCTTCCAGTTTTAATACTCCCAGGTGCTGCTTTTCTTGAAAACAGTCCAGCTCTACCCTGTATCTGGTGTGCTGTCCTGCTTACCAAGAGTGCAAATCTAATGTAAACTTATTCTCAATAAGGCTACCAGGATCAGAGCCAATCAAAAAAGGAACAGCTTTCATAAGTATTCACACCTCACCAGAGAGTTAGCTGTAACAAGTAATGAATAGTCATAGAATCTCATCATTGAGTAAGACCCATCAATGCAAAAACAAAACCCCATTTCCAAAAGCAAATTTAAGGAAATGTGTCTGTAAAAGTCAGGCTCAGAGTAGTATTATGAGAACATTATTTCAATTTAGAGATGCTTCTATTATATTGCATGTATCATTTCTTTTTACCCCGCAGATTAAATATGGATTTTTAAATATAAAGACTTGTTTTAAAGACCTATTTTCCCCATATACCACTATTTTTTTCATCTACTTGGATAACTGTGTATTCATAGGCCACTGACAGCAATAATATAACATGCATTTCCTCTGTATAGAACATCTGTTTGCTTACAGGACTCATGGGAAAGTAGTAGGTGATTTTTTAAATGGTTTCTGGCTTGTGGTAGAACATTTTTTTCATCTACTTGGATAACTGTGTATTCATAGGCCACTGACAGCAATAATATAACATGCATTTCCTCTGTATAGAACATCTGTTTGCTTGCAGGACTCATGGGAAAGTAGTAGGTGATTTTTTAAATGGTTTCTGGCTTGTGGTAGAACATTTCATCCTGGAAACTGGAAAACCACTTGGATCCACTACCTTCAATTTGAGAATAAAATATTTGGGCTTAAAACATAAAGTGGTTAGAGGCATATGGGCTACAATGAGTCAGGAAGTATTCTGGACATTAAATCTGGGAGAGTGGGGGAAAATGTGTCTCTCCTTCCTTATTTCTCCTTTTACTGCTTGCTAAATAGAATTGTCAAAGCCTCCAACCTCCTGCATCTGTTGCAATGTTTTGTAGATTAGATATTTGGAAAGCACTGTCTTTCTAAATCTGTCTTAAATGTGATCAGCTCTCTACTCTGAAACCCATGCAATTAAAAATTATTTTATAGATATGTACTACAAACAGGGTACCTTTGTTTATTGACATACTTCTCTTCACATCCTCCACCCGTCTGCACTATCAATTCCGCAAAAGTGATTCAGAGAACCTCTAAGTATTATAATGCGCACATGAAGCTAAGTCCAAAAAGAATTTTCTCTTTTATCCATTTAACACTCTTATTCTCCATCCATCCATCTCTCTTTCTTTTTTTGAAGTAAATTGTAGTTGACTTACAGAAAAATCATTTCACAGCCTGTCACCTCTTCCACACCTCACCCCACACCTTCAATTCAAGCAAGTAGCAACTGCTTACTAAATTAAATACAAATTCCTTAACTTCAGATTCTGGTTCTTCTCATTAGGACTCTATTTGAGTCAGGAAGCTTTGGATACCAAGTAATAGATACCCAAACAAAAAGGAGAATGTATTTGTTCACATAACTGAAAAATCCAGGGCTGGCATTAGCTTCACACACAGCTAGATCCAGAGCTTCAAATCATCTCATCAGCACTCAGTTTCTCTCTTTCTTGCCTCTTCTATCCTTTGTGTTCAGCATCAAACATGTTCTCTCCATTCGATGATCTCTGGCAGCTCCAGGCTTACATTCTCTCAGCTTCGAATCCATAAGAAAGAGACTGCTTTTAACTCCGGCAGTTCCAACAGAAGTTCCGGAAGGATGTCTCAATGCACTCTTTGGTCTAGCTTGGGTTACTTGCTTATTCTTACACCAGTCTCTGCAACTGGATGGAGGTGATGCTATGACTGACAGACGCATCATATTTCCACTACTGGGACTAGCCATGGAGGCAGATCTATCTGAGTCACATGGACTGTGATACTCATGTGAAAAGTAAGGTCCTATGGCAAAAAAAATGAAGGAAGGAAGGAAGGAAGGAAGGAAGGAAGGAGGGAAGGAAGGAAGGAAGGAAGGAAGGAA
>NW_007727087.1:93392-94118 GCF_000696425.1 Galeopterus variegatus | reverse complement strand
AAGGAAGGAAGGAAGGAAAAAGAAAGAAAGAAAGAAAGAAAGAAAGAAAGAAAGAAAGAAAGAAAGAAAGAAAGAAAGAAAGAAAGAAAGAAAGAAAGAAAGAAAGAGAAAAGAAAAGAAAAGAAAATGGCATCCATCAGAAGCCACAGCACCCTTTTCTTGTCCTATGTTCTCCTATTTGTCAGAAGCAACCTGTTATCAAGTCCTCTCCAGTTTTGTTAACTATGCACACAGGACAATGGCAGAGGGGATTCTTTCACTAAGAGTCATGAGTTTCATTCACGGTTTCGGTAGGCAGAGTCCTCTTCCTGTGAGACTGCAGTTAGCCACCTAAGAGTTTCAGGAAATCTTTCCACCAGTGTTTTGTCCAAAAAGTCTTGAAATCAAGTCTCATTCCTAAATTAGACAGTTGTCTCTGGGGAGACTGGGCTTCTATTAAGGTAAGGGCTTAAATTTAGTCCCAGAGTTTTAGTGGCTGTGGCCTCCCTTAGATGTTTAATCATATATTTATGATTAGTCATGTCACATAGCACAGATGGGGAGCAAATTGTTCTAATCCCCAGGCCCTCCCATGGCTCCCCAGACCTTCACTGGAGTGCAAAGGACAAAGCAGAATCTCAGTACAGCCCTCCAGTTGCTTATCCCATTGACTTATCCAAAGACCATTTCTTTTTTTTTTTTTTTCCTTTTTGTCTTTTTTACTGACCAGTAATGGGATCGCAACCC
>NW_007727087.1:90857-93178 GCF_000696425.1 Galeopterus variegatus | reverse complement strand
ACCCTCGGCGGGAGCGCCGCCGTGCTCCCAAGCAGCACACTCTCCAGTGCGCCACCGGGCCAGCCCCAAAGACCATTTCTTAAAGGTACAGTTCTGCTGAGCAGTGGGTCCCTCTACAGAAGATAGGATGCAAGGACAGGTACTTGACCTAGAAGGATCCTTGAAGTCTAGCTTCAGCAAAGACATGAACAGGCACTTTAGGCATTTTTCTGGTATGTTTTGGATACTTGTTCCTCAAACTCTAGTCCAAGGGCCAGTAGCATTAGCATCATCTGGGAGCTTGTTAGAAATATACAACCTTAAGTTCCACCACAGAAAGCCTCTCTGGCATCTGAGATTTTCTAGCATCTAGCATCTGAGATACATTAATTAGTGCATGTAAGTATTTAGAGTATTGTCTAGGACATAGTGATTCCTGTATCAATATGAGATTTTGTAATATAATAATAATTATTATCATCATCTTGTTCTTAAAATGAGAAGCGAGAACAACCTGTGGTCAACTCTTCACTCAAAGCATATGAAAAGATGTAGGAATACCCGCAAGTGAGTGTATTCATCATCTTGCTAAGACTCTTTTGAATCTATTTCATGAGTTTGTTTTGTTCATTCAGTAGTGGATTGGTGTTTTTTTCTCCTCCCTTTCATGAATTCTACCTGAAAAAAGACCTTGCGCCTTCATCGTCTTTGTTGGGCTTGGAGCTTGGGATTGCTTTTGCTGCCCATCCTACACATCCAACAGTCTAAGCCCTGACTGAAAGATGGTTTACTTCTAATGCGTGTGTGTATTTTTTTCTGTCTTGTTATTTCAATGAATAAAAATTACCAGCATTGAGCAGTGTGAAGAAGAAGAGGCAAGAAAGACCCCCGGAACAACCAAAGCCCATGCACTGCTGCATTCCAGTGTCTATTGCCTACGTCCCACCGCCATCTCCACCATGCCCAAGAGAAAGGCTGAAGGGGATGCTGAAGGAAATAAAGCAAAGGTGAAAGATGAACCACAGAGAAGACCTGCAAGATTGTCTGCTAAACCTTCTCCTCCAAAGCCAGAGCCTACACCTAAAAAGGCCCCTGCAAAGAAGGGAGAGAAGGTACCCAAAGGGAAAAAGGGAAAAGCTGATGATGACAGGGATGGGAATAACCCTGCAGATAATTGAGATGCCAAAACAGACCAGGCACAGAAAGCTAAAGGTACAGGAGATGCCAAGTGAAGTGTGTGCATTTTTGCTATCTGTGTACTTCTGGTGACTGTACAGTTTGAAACACTATTTTTTATCAAGTTTTATACAGATTCAGATTTTTGTTGGTTAAAAAAAAAAGTTAGCAGCACTGCAAATATTCGTACAAGCATCGAGGCAGACCACAGGGTGAGAGCTTCTGAAAATCATTTCATATGATGACATAATCCAAATACCAGCCCAGATGAGGTCCTTTCCCACACCTTCCTCATTCTGTGATATTCCAAACTATCTTTCAAACCAGCATCTAGGAAAAGTTAGCTGGGCCATTTAATTGTTGTCTCATATCCACGAAATACCTCAAATTAGCATTTTAATATGATTGCCAGATAAGTTCGTAAAGTTTTACACATATCATTGCTTTTGTGAGTTTATGTCATTGGTAGAAATAAAACATTAAAAATACAACGCAACTTTTATAACCTACTTTTGGCATTAAATTTTTTTTTAAATATTTGTGAAGACTAAAAAATGGAAGCAGATTGAAACAACACACCGTACCCCCACAAATATGTACAAATAAATGTTAAAATAATAATAAAATAATTTAAATGGAAGCAGCCTCTGGCCCTCTGCTCTAAACATCTTTAAATTTATATCTCTTTATATTGAGCTTTTCCAAATGCCTTCTTCCTCTAACCCCTCATAGCAAGTTCTAAACTTCTCACCAAGTATTTATTATTTTCTGCCTTGAATTAGAATTGTTGTGTGTATGCTTTATCTACCATTATTGACAATAGCCTTTTGAGTTAAATAACTATTTATATCTTGATATCTATGGGATATTTGTATTTTTTATTGCATACTTGTTTAACGCTTTCAATAGTGCCACAATCACCAAGAAGACAGGACTTGGGTTTTATTCCTATATGAATTTACTAAGAGCCTGACACAGAATTCTGTGTACACACTTCATATTTGTTGAAATGACATGAATCTTTCAGTCTGAGTTTTATTAGAAATGTCCGTGTCTTGTGAGTGTCTTGATGGTTTAGACTGAAGTTAAGTTGGTAGTTAAATCCATATTTTGCCTTTGCTACTGTGAATTTATAAAGTTTTGTCCCTTCTAAGAAATAATTCTTA
>NW_007727087.1:87526-90616 GCF_000696425.1 Galeopterus variegatus | reverse complement strand
CACAATCACCAAGAAGACAGGACTTGGGTTTTATTCCTATATGAATTTACTAAGAGCCTGAATTCTGTGTACTAAGACACAGAATTCTGTGTACACACTTCATATTTGTTGAAATGACATGAATCTTTCAGTCTGAGTTTTATTAGAAATATCCGTGTCTTGTGAGTGTCTTGATGGTTTAGACTGAAGTTAAGTTGGTAGTTAAATCAATATTTTGCCTTTGCTACTGTGAATTTATAAAGTTTTGTCCCTTCTAAGAAATAATTCTTACCTACATTCTCTAACTCAGTCAGATAGAACTGACTCCATTACGTTTGGCTCTTTCACTACACCATATACAAGGGTATTTCAAAAAGTTAGTGGAAAAGTAGAATTTAAAGATCATTACGAATATTTCCATCAACTTTGAGAAGTATCCTCGTACATGCTTCCATCACATTGCATTTATGTGTATGCTTTTGCCATGTTTTCTCATTCTGTGAATCCTTCAAAAGGCAAGAACTATTTCTTTTTTTCATTTTTTGTATTCCCAGTGCCTAGATCTTAAATTTCAGTCCATAATTATTTAAGTAAGTGGATTGAATGTTTAAGATATTTCCTCTGGAGGAAGGATGAATTCTGGTGTATTTGCTAACTCTCACCATGATTATGCTTTGTAACAAACTACCCCAAGATCTGGGGGCTTAAAACAAATCATTTATTCATGTGCACACATCTGTGGTTCAACTAATCTAGCTGAGCTTAGCTGGGCAGCCATACTTCCAAGTGTGTGTCTGGCTGGGTTGGGCTGTTCACAACAGATTTTGCTCAGTCTGTACCATATGGGCTGACCTGGAGGGTCCTGCTGAAGGTGCAGCAGTTACCTAGGGAAACTTTTCACAAGGTGATGGCTGGGGAGCAAGGGAGCATCGTGCTACCATGGAAACGTATCTCAAGCCTTTGCTTGCGTCATAATACTAGCATCTAGTTGGTGGGGGTAAAAATAAAAAGAAAAGAACTCAAAGTGTACTCTTACCCACTACATTAACTTTGAGTTTATGAGAAGAACTGAAAAGTTGTGGTGGCAAAAGGCATGGACACAGGCCAGGGTGAAGAATTGTGGCCAACATTTTAATCTACCATAACAGATTATAAAAAGTCGTGTGAAAGAAATAGCTACCCTAGAGTTGGATAGTTTAATTTAGCCATTGCAGTTTTAGGATTTACTTGTGATCTGTAACCCAAATATCAAAGAATGATTCTACTTTAAATCATATTTGAAGATATCTGGAGTTAATGCTTACAGAGTTGTCTTTTTACCGTAATTAAAATATAAATTGTATACATTTCTGGATATCAAAATGCTCCTGTGCTATGCTTGCTAAATCTAAGGTTAGGTTCTTTCATGACTAGATTGTCCTTATTATGACTCTGGTTTTGCAAATCCCTCTAGTGAAGTCCCCTCCTCAGTGGTTATTAACAATCGTGACACTGTCTTTAGAAAGGCCAGGTTATTTCATGTTAGCCTTCTTCTTCATAATCAAGTCAGACTCCATGAACAGTTAAGGATTTTTTTTCCTTTTGAATTTGTAAATCACCATGATTTTGATTCAAGTTTATGCAGTAGTTTCAAGGTTTAATATTTTGCACCCTCTGCTGGGGGGAAAAACAAAGAGAATTACAGCAGATGTGGAGAAGTAAATGATTGGGGATTTGAAGTGAAAGCCTCAGATTAGAAGAGCACTTGGCTCATAAATGTCTTTCATTTTGCAATTATTTTGAGAATATGTTTCTGTAACTCTCCTTGCATAAACAATATATTATGAAATTTAAATTCATGAGCATTAACCTAAAAATATCCAAGCTCACAATTTATGGAATGCAGAGATATGAGAAGTCCCTTCCAAGCCTTCGTTATCAGTAGATTTTTGTAATATATTTAGAGTAAATCTCATTGATAAGAACCCCCAAAAAGGAAACATTAAATATCTGAAGAACTGAGGCATAAATTGTACTTTCTATTGAGATAGCCACTCGCTAGTAATTTTCTGTTCTTCATTCCATAGAAGAGGTTGTTGGCTTTGCAGTACTTGAATTATAAGGAAACAAATATCTTTTTGTTTAAAAAGTTAATTTAAATGCTGTACCCTCTTACTGTGAATTACTTAGAATGCTAATGGCAATATCCAGTGACATACACTTTTGTATAAAGATCTCCACATAATGGCAAAGACAACCTAAAATTACTTTAAGTTAAGTTCAAAACATAACATAAATCTGAATTCCATAATGCTTTTCATAATATGGAATGAAGTAACTATCTCTAAAATATGATCTTGCTTTTATTCACAACATGCCAACAACTTTATCAGAGTGAAATTATCACTTAGCATGACAAATATTGTAAATGGAAGACCACTAGATTTCAACAGACCTCATTTCTAAATTCTTATACTTCTACATGTCCAAACATCTGTGTGACTGTCCTAGTTTATGTTGAATGTCATGATAGATGGCTGAAAGTGGTCAAATTTATCCATTCCACACACTTTTATAAATCCACTGTTGAAAGAATATTTCAGCCTACACCGCTGTCTCAGTAGCCTCTGCTGTAACACAAACCTGAAATTTTCTAATCCAAGGTTATTTTTCAGGTCATCAATTCTATTTCCAAACATCTGACGGATGCCAGTGTTCTTAATTAAAATGGTGGCACATCTATTGATCATTATCTTTATGGCTTCAATTCTCAACTGGTAACAAGTTCAGATTCAGGTTTTCACAGACCTTGTCTGTTGCTCTCTGAATCACATCTACCAGCACTTGCTAAGCCAGTCTGACATCATTTAATAAGTAAAACACCAATTCTCAGATGTTAAATCAAAAATAGAAAGGTTTTCCTTCAAGGAAGGGACCTTGAGGGCAAAATGGCAAATTCTGATCTCTCTCTTTCTCTCCCTTCCCCATCCCCTCTGTATCTCTCTCTCTTTCTCTCTTTTTACACAAAGCCACATACTTACAATAATGATCAAAATCATATATCAATGATACAAAATATGAATATGAATAAAATTACATTGCAATATCTTTGTGGCTAGTGTTTAATAGCAT
>NW_007727087.1:85528-86988 GCF_000696425.1 Galeopterus variegatus | reverse complement strand
TTCTCTCTTTTTACACAAAGCCACATACTTACAATAATGATCAAAATCATATATCAATGATACAAAATATGAATATGAATAAAATTACATTGCAATATCTTTGTGGCTAGTGTTTAATAGCATACAGAACATTAATATGTGGCTTTTGGAAACACAGTCCTTCTGAATAGTCCTAAATAGTGATGGGAATACTACAGGAAAAAAGAACCACAAAGTTCAGCAAGCTGCATTTTCTGCAGGTTGATGCGCTGAGAAAACTTCATAATGGCTTCTCCTTTTTAGCTTTTTCTTCCGTGTTTCACAGTTTCAACTGTTATAGCAGACCCTATGCCTTTATGATCTCTCCAAAATGTCATCCTTGTCCATTTATTCATGTCTTATAACCTAGCTAGAGTATGTGCTCTTCTTATTTCTATTTCTTCACATAGATTATGCTCAGCTCGTATACAATAATTAACTGTAAAACCTCTTTTTCAAAACTCTCACCATAAAGTGATATATTTCCCTAAGATTAGGACTAATCTAATTATTTAATTGATTTCAATTCATTAGTTAATTAATTATGTCACATATTTATCCTTGCAACACAAATTTGGATTGAGTTCATTAAACTTTGTACTTCCAGATCCCCATTGCAAATTTTCTTCTGAGGGAAAAAACCATCCTGTTCCATCCAATAACACCCACCGTGTTGATTGCCCCAATCCATTTTCTTACCACACAAAGACCTCAAACTAAAGTTTGTCTCATTTTCATTCTTGCATTTCTCATGCTTTTTCCATAAACACTTCTGCCTTTCTATTAGTCAGGATTCTTTCGGTTGCAAATAACAGAAAATACAATCAAAGTAGCTCATTTATTCATGATGTTGTAGGCAATGATACAGGGTAGTTCTCAGGAGAGGGAGCAATCTAAGCTTTTAGGTAGTGAAAATGAAGACTCAGTGCTTCCTGGATTCTGTCTGTATGTGTATGTCTCCTTGCTCTGCGTCTCCCTACCTGGCCTCTTTCTCCAGCTCAGCAAAGCTCTTCCTGTGCAGTGAGGAGCATGGCGGCCCTAACCACCAACTCAGCAAGTCTAGCAAAGAGCCTGTTCCTCATTGTCTTGTCATCGGGGAAGGCATTTGATTGACCCTGCTTTGATCCACATACCTACTTCTTTCATTTAGTCACATATGATCTTGGACTCCACAGTTTCCAGAACTGGGAGAAATAAATGCTTGTTGTCTAAGCTACCTCTTCTATGGTATTTTTGTTATAGCAGCTCCAACGGTTTGCTATAAAAGCTGTGAGTTCAGTGAGCTCAGTGTTCTCAGCTGCAACACAAACCCACTATGTGTAACACCCAATACATTGCCCCTGTGGGACCTGGTGGCAAGGACAACTGACACAAACATGCTGATGCTCATGTTGCTTGCTGTACTGTGAATAGAGCCATTTGTCTCTGACCCAGGAGTCTTG
>NW_007727087.1:77065-84517 GCF_000696425.1 Galeopterus variegatus | reverse complement strand
GATGCTCATGTTGCTTGCTGTACTGTGAATAGAGCCATTTGTCTCTGACCCAGGAGTCTTGAGTCTTAGCCAGCATCCATGAACAGTAAAGAGATAACATTAGCTTGTAACTAGTGTAAAAATCAGATCCTAGGCCTTATAATATGTTTGTTAATTCCTCAACAATTTGGGTGAAATAATAGAAAAGACAATACTTTGCCCTTTAAAGAGTTTAAGCTAGGGATTTGACTGAATACAGTCACATTAACTTTTAGTGTGATTTTTATTGAAGAAGAATATATGATAATATTATTAATGTTTGGTTATCATCTGTGAATAGGTACAAAAATATCATTTGATTACATCCATAGGGATAATAATACATTATTTTTAGAAAATATAATTTCTATGTGACTGAATTTTCATCTTGAATTTATAATGTTCAAATACAAATGGACAAACACTTTAATTCTATTATGTACTACTGGGGAATCTTTCTCCATTTTGCCTAAGTATCTGTACCGTAAATACATTTTCTCAGACATTCTGATTTGGGCAGTTTTTATTTAATTTTCATAATAATAATATACTAAAATATGTATATATTTAAGTATTCTGTTACATCAGTGTGAAAGACTGGAAGTTATAGTATTGCATTCATTTGAAAAGTTGTGATTTTAATAACTTGTGCTGGACTTTCAAAAATTCTCCAAGACTCAAACTGCAAGGGAACTTTCAAATGGATGTCTACCAGAACCTGGGGAATAAGAGGGGTTTAAAAGAGGAATTAAACTAAAGCAACAAAACACCTGCTACAAATTTGGTGGGCTGTGATCTTGAATGGTGCAGAAAGGAGAAGTCATTCTTTGTGATTTGGCCCATATCAGCCCAGCACATCCTGTGTTTAGAATTTTTGAATAGAAGATGAAATTTAGAAAGAGGTGGTTTGTCTATTGACATAAAATTATGGTANTTTTGAATAGAAGATGAAATTTAGAAAGAGGTGGTTTGTCTATTGACATAAAATTATGGTAATTGAGCTGTTTTTTTCCCCCAAAATGTTCACTTCTGTTTAAGATTCTTTTGAAGGTTGACTAAAGGACCAACATCATTTTTCTTAAATGTATCTCTTAATATTACAGATGTTGTGACCAGATTGCCAATAAACTCATTTTAAGACTAAACTAAACTTCTAGATAAATGTAGTTATTTAAAGTTATTTAATATTCTACAAGATGTGTTTTGAACCTCCTCCTGTGAAATCTTACATGAACGAACATTTCACTGATTAATTGTGGAACGGTGATTTATTCTACCTCAAACTTAGACTCTAAATATAATTATCTCATTACTGGTAACAAATCACCTTAATAGCAGTTACAGCTCGAATATTTCCTCACAATCTGGAATGAAATGTTGAATACAACTTTCAGTTCTATTTCCCTTTATCATGCTGCAATAAACCTGAAGGTTAACTTACTTCCCATCTGCCTTTATTTCTTATTCTGTCGATCGTATATATTTTTCCTTTTTTTCCATGGGAATGTCTTCTCTCTATTCCAAACTCTTTTCTTTCATCTACTCACAGAATTGGGCTGCTGATTTTCAGTAAAAACATCTCACTAAAGGACCATGCTTTCATTGACATAATGTAAATTATGTCAGCTAATTTTGTAATTTGAATTTTTTCTTTGGAGCGAAACATTTTTTTTTTTTCCTACAGAAGACTAGCACTTTGAAAGTTGTGAAAACAAACACTGTCAGGCCTACCTGAAGTAGTCATTCAAATGACATTTACATAACCTAGGCATATTTTTTNGTTATTATCAATTGGAAGAAAAACTTGGATCGTCTTATAGGATATGTGCTGGGTTTAGATGGTAGTTCAGTCATCCTCTATCAAATTGCAGGCAGCATAGCATCGTGGTTAAGGACATATGTTGTGGTCAGTCCCACTTAGTGATTCTAATCTTGACTCCTTAATGCCTGTAAGCTTAGGCAAATATCTAAGCCTCTTTTTCTTATCTTTCAAAATGGAGACCATAATACCTAGATCAGAGGGTTGTTGTAAGGATATACATATATGTGTGTGTGTATGCATATGTGTGTGTGTGTATGTATATACACCCACACCTATATATCTGTAGTATAGTAATTTCTTAATAAACCCTATTATTGCTATTACTAATGAAGTAAAGCAGAGCCACTGGAAAGTGAATAATCGTTGGCCAATTTCAGATGCCTGTGTGGAAATGGCATAACAATCAGTCAGTGTGTACATGTTACACACAATGTCTTAACCACTCTATAAAAGCATAATAATAAACTTCAACACATTTGTCATCTTGGCCTCAGTTTAGATTGCTGGCACATATGGATGATGAATTTTGACATTTTTAATTCATTCATATTAGTGCACCAAATAGGTTTAACATTTTTTTTATCTTGTATTGAGTAGTCCTGTTGTTTTACTTTGCTTCAAACCCAATATTAGTAATTATCTTTTATTGAGTAGTCTTGTTGTTTTACTTTGCTTCAAACCCAATATTAGTAACTGAAAATAATCTGTAAGATTCTGGCATTTTGATATTACACTTATGAGGGAAAGCTCATATTCTTAGTGTTTTACAATGTATATTTCACTGCTATTTTCAAGAATTGTATTATAAAGTGATTTCTTCAAGTTTTAACCTGAGGATGATAATATACCCATAGGGTTATAGTGAAGATTAAAGGGAAAAAAAGAAAAAAATATTGTAAATAGTAGAAAATATAAATGTACAATATTACTACGAAAGTGATCCAAATCCAAAGAACATATATTAAATTGCTGGTAAAAATGTGACATCGTTTTAATGTTTTTGTTTGTTTTTAAAATCCTTTCTGTTTCTATATTTGTTATATTTGTTAAGCTTGTATATCAAAATTTAACTATATTTCTTAATTTTTAAGTGTAAGAGTAAGTGTTAGTTTATAATAACGTTAATTTTAAAATACAAAATTGATATCTCACACCTACTGTGATGACTACTTTCAGAAAAACAGAAAATAACAAGGACTGGTGATAATTTGGGTAAATTGGAATACTTTTGCACTGTTGGTGGGAATGTAAAATGGCGCAGTTGCTATGGAAAACAGAATGGTGGTCCCTCAAAAATTAAAAATAGAATTATCAGATGATCTAGTAATTTCAGAGTCTCAAGGAGACATTTGTACACCCATATTCATAGCAGCATTATTCTCAATATCCAAAAGACAGAAGCAACCAAATTTCATGGACAAATGAATGGATAAACAAAATGCAATATAAACACACAATGGGATATTATTCAGCCTTAAAAAGGAAAGAAATTCTGACACATGCTACAACATGGATAAGCCTTGAAGACATTATGCTAAGTGGAATAATCCAGTCAGAAAAAGACAAATACTGTTTGATTCCACTCATCCAAGACACCTAAAGTAGTCAAATTCATGTAGAAAAAAAGTAGAATGGAGGTTGCTAGGTGCTGGGAGAAGAGGAGAAAGAGGAGTTGTTTAATGGCAATGGGGTATCAGTTTTGCAAGATGAGAAGAGTTCTGGAGATTGGTTGCACAACAATTTGAATGCACTTAACACTAGGGAACTATACAATTAAAAATGGCTAATATGATAAATTTTGTTATGTGTATTTTACCACAAATTTTTCTTTTAAATCCCAAATTTGTGTTTGCTTGGTTATGCTAAAGCTATATAAAGAAGCCAAATAGCATTAAAGAGTGCTGACAGAGGTGTTGGACAAACCTTGCCCCATTACTCACCTGGGGAGTTACTACCTCTACAGTAAATAACCCTAAACCTGAGTTACTGCATTTGTAAATTGGGTAGGATTAATGCATATATCTCAATAGTGCTGTTTTGACCTTTAAAAGAGATATTGTTCTTAGAGCACAGAAGTGTATCTGTATTAGTTTGCTAGGGCTGTCATAGCAAACTACCACAGAGTGGGTAGCTCATAAAACAGAAATTTATTTTCTCAGAGTTCTAGAGGTTAGAAGTTCAAGATCAAGGTCTCAGCAGATTTGGTTTCTCCGGAGGTCTCTCTCCTTGGCTTGAAGATGGCTACCTTCTTGCTGTGTCCTCACATGGTCTTTCCTCTCTGTGTGCATACATGTCTTTGTCCAAATTTCCTCTTCTTATAAGGACACCAGTCACACTGAATTAGGACCCACATTAATGCTTCATTTTAAGCAATTACCTCTTTAAGGACCGCCTCTCCAAATATGGCTACATTCTGAGGTATTGGGCATTAGGTTTTCAACATATGAATTTGGGGGACACAATTCAGTCCATACATCTTAGGTGTAGAATAAATATAAACCATATACTTACTTTTACCTTCATAGATAGGTGCTTTTAGTGTGCACTTAAAGTGTAGTATTCCTCTCAGGATCCATACCACGTTTTGAAAATAAAATGTGATATGGATAAAGTTAAATCTTTAGTAAATTTTCACTCAACAATCAATTGAACAGATGACTGCCCATGATAAAAAAAATTGGAAATTCAAACGTGATCCATGCTTTCTAGAAACTGAAAATGAATGTCATTATTTTAATCATAATATTTGTACAGCATTCCACGTTTTTATACAGTTCTTTCATACATCATTCTGTTTAATGCCCACAAGAAACTTGTGAGAAAGATATAGGCCTACATTTTAAGGTTATATATTTATTTCTATTGCATCTAGTCATGGAATTGAATTGTGATGGTTTAAAAAGTGGACCCACTGTATCATTTTTAAAACAGACATAAGTTAGACAGTCTTCGCAAAGGGAACCCAAGGGTGAAAACGTACAAAATTCATGCCAAGGAATCTGGATGCAGAGAACAAAATGAGCATGTGTTCTTAACATCTCCTTCTGTCCCAAATGCCTCAAAAGATTTGACAGAGGGAGGGAGAGAAAGAGAGAGGGGGGGGGAGAGAGAGAGAGAGAGAGAGAGAGAGAGAGAGAGAGAGAGATCCATAAAAGTTTTATATACAAATGAAACCTAGGAGGACAGAAACGATTTGACAGATAAATAAGAACAAAGGAAAACAGAAGAAAATTCACAGTGAGAAGGTATGGACCTAAGGCCTGTTGTTTGGGGTGCTTCAGGTTCAAAGCTCAGTGAGAGAGCAAATTGATGGTTCATTTGAGTGACTGAATGAGCACCTTCATTTATGATGGTTGGGTTAGTGGTTTCTAAGCTTTCTTCAGCATGTGTTGTTTGTTCAGGGCCGGAACGAGGCAGCGGGCTTTGTGACAAGAGTAGTGTATCTGAGAGCTAGCAATTCCCAGGGGGAACATGATGTTCTATACACAGCAGACAAACTACTGGCACATCCTCTCCAGGAGTGTGTTCTGCTCCTTTCCCCAAATTGCTGAGGACGAGCTCCTGTAATCATAATCATCTTCTTAAACTGCAATTTGAATAGTCAACAGACAATTTTTAAGCATTTGAAGAAAATTGACACATGAAAAAATAGCACTAGAACTGAAGGAAAAAAGAGAGTTAAGAAAGGAACAGAAGATGCTTTAAATTAATAGTTTCTGAGAGATCAGGGAGGATTTGCAACCTAATCATAAAAAACAGGCTGGAAGAAGAACCTATGCAAGATCTTAAAATTCTTTTAAAAATGTAATTCTCATGAAAGAAAAAAAAATAAAGATTTACTTAACAACAGAATGGGCACAGTTAAAGATAAAATTAAAGAACTGAAAAAGGTAGACCAAGGATCTTTTGAACGCTTACTGCAAAAGACAAAATGGGTGGAAATCAAGCATGAAAATGTAATAGGCTTGTGGGAACTCATCCAGAAGTTTCAATGAGATGAAGAGAGAATGGGAGAAAATACTGAGGGAAAAATTTCCCAATGGACAGCAGGACAAATGAAACAAAAAAATGCCCATTTTTCTACCATCCTGATAAAAGTTCAGAATTCCCAGGATTAAAATACAAGTCTAAATGGCAAGTGATGAGGAATAAAAACAAATCAAAGCAAAAACAAATTACCTACAAAGAAATAAAAATCCAAATGACATCTGGGTTGTTTTCAATAACAATGAATATTAGAAAACAATCAGAAGAAAATAAGTTTAAATCTGGAATATTCCCCCTGCCAAACTAAGATTCAAATGTTTGATTGAACAAACTTTTTAAAAAAATTATTTTTAATCATGGAAGGACCCAGAATTTTCTCACATAGTCTTTGTCTGAAAGAATTACTCAATTACTCAAGAATAAGTACCAGCAAAACACAATAACAACAACAAAGCCAAAAAACAAACAAACAGAAAAAAAAAAAAAGAAAGAAAGAAAGAAAAGGAAAGAAAGTAGTAAAGAAGCTAAAGATTAGTTATAGGAATTTGTGGTAGACCAAAAAAGCAAGTAAAACTTCTCTATTTAGTAGTTAAATCTGAAAATTCATTGCTGCATAAAATTTTTTTTCTACAAGTAGATGTTATTGCCAGGTCTGAGTTAGAAAAAGGAGAAAAGACAGGAATAAACAGAAATGAAAGGGGAAAAGGTCGTATTAGTTAATATGGAAAAAAAGGTAAAAATAACCAGTGAATACTATCTTGCCAAAATGTATGACTTTCTAGACAAATATTTTGTGAAAAAGACCACATATATAAAGTTTTAATATAGGATTTTGTTGTTTCCTTAAATATTTTAATGTAGGAAAAATGGAGAGTATTATCATGAGATAGAAGCCAGGTGACCAGTTCCAAGCTCTTTTTCACACATGACTATAACCAAGAACCTTCTCCTGTCACCCCCCAAAAAGTTTCTACAAATTGATTTTGAGATGGATAGTAGAGGATCTTATAAAATGTACACATTTTACAAGGCTATCAGAAAGGATAGCACTGACAACATCCACTGAAAAGAGATCAAATATATTTGAAAACTTGAGGAATTATAAAATTTATTCAGAAGTCAAGGGCAGTTTTACACCAAAAATCTGTAAAGGAGTCCTGATGTTTTTCATGTGAGTAAATCACTGACATCTCTTTTGGTTTTTTGAGTTTTTAACTTAAAGGACATAAAGTTCTCTTTAGCATAAAGTTTTTTTAATTGTAAGGAGAAAAGTTCTCATCAAAATAAACATTCTTAATTGACTCAAGAAGTATCAAGCCTGCACAAATGAATATCTGAAGACTAAATAGAAAAGCCATTCACAAATTTGTCCTTAAACCATGCATAGGCTCATGTAAGTATTACAACCTGTTCAAAAAAACAGGAATTCATTACCTTACATAAACAATTTTGGAGCATAGAAAACAACTAAATATCCAATAGGAGGATGACTGGCTAAATTCCGAGGCCCCAGTACCATAAAATAATATGAGTCATTTTAGGAAACAGACCTCTGCGTACTGACATAAAGGAAGGGACAGATGGAATGTCTTTCCATCTTCTTGTATCCTCTCTAATTTCTCTCA
>NW_007727087.1:75136-76033 GCF_000696425.1 Galeopterus variegatus | reverse complement strand
CACTCATTGGTGGGAGCTAAAAAAACAAACAAATTAATTCACCCACATACACACACACAAATAAACCGGGGGTGGGGGTGGGGAAGAAGATATAACAACTATAATTCTATGAAGTTGTTACAACAAGCAAACGGAAAGGACATTCTTGGGGGGGAGGGGAGAGAGGGAGGAGGGAGGGAGGTGTCGGTGATGGGCCATAATAATCATATACAGTGTATATTGACAAAATAAAAATTTAACGAAAAAAAAAATACATAGAAAAATGAGAAAAAAAAAAAAAAAGGAAGGGACAGATGAAGATAAAAATTTATGAAAAAAGATAGCATTTTAAATTTCCCATATCTATATTTAAATAGATACATGTTAATAGCAACTACCTCAGAGGAAGAGAGTAGGGTGTGTGTGTTTCTATGTTTCTGTGTGTGCATGTGTGTGTGTGTATGTGTGTGTCTGTGTATTGAGGAGGTGGTTAGAAAACAGGGGAGAATTGAGACATACACATTAGAATCTACGTATTTCTGTATTTTGTTAATATTTTAGGATAAGAATGTTTTTATTTCTTACTTTGTGATGAAAATACACTTAAATCAATAAAATAAAATAGAACTCATGCCAAAGTATATCATTTTCATAAAAAGATGAAGACACCGAGACTTGGACTTACTAAGCTCTTTGCCAAGTCTGGAAGCTGGAATATCACCTGAACTCAACCCTGGTTTTTGGAACTCACTGTTTCCCCACTTCAGGGTGGTATATTTATTTCCAACTTTAATATTATTTTTATATGAGCACAGATTTTTTAAAAATTAAGAATATATGTGCTTATATATATTATTTATAGTTCTATTTACATATATAACATGTATACATGTATATATATAGTACATATATAACATG
>NW_007727087.1:68728-75023 GCF_000696425.1 Galeopterus variegatus | reverse complement strand
TTTTTTTGTCTTTTTTGTGACCGGCCTCATCGCGCTCAGCCAGTGAGCAAACCAGCGAACCGGCCATCCCTATATAGGATCCGAACCCGCGCTGGGAGCACTGCTGTGCTCCCAGCGCCGAACTCTCCCGAGTGAACCATGGAGTCGGCCCTTAAACAGTCTTCTAAAAGTTGTTTAAATATTCGTGTATTATCTTATCTTTTTGAATGTATGTGGCAGGACTTAGTTAACCAATTTATTATCATAGGAATTTTCACAGCAGGTGTCTTGAAGCTTTTCCTTTCAGCAAACCTTAAAAGTGTTGAAATTTCTTGTTCAGAATTCATATTTTTAGGCTTTTGATAGATCTCTCAGAAGAGTTATTCAGAAAGATTTTTTACCATGGCCAGTTTCTAAGCAGGCTGTTTTCTCTCACCATAGATAATACTAGGTAACAGAAATAAATTTTATTATCATTAAAGGGTGCCTCTATGATAGGAGGCTTTCAGACTCCACCAAATAATGCTGGCTGAAATGCCCGACAGAATGCGTGATGCTCAGGGCAAATCTACACTGTGAAGAGCAAGTAGGTTTCCATACTTTCAAAGTATTCTCTTAGAAGTAGGTTATTCAGGAAGAACTACTGAGTGACAGTTATGTCCTAGGTATAAACCAGATAACAACCGAAATCACTCATCCTGTCCTCCGAGATTCAAATAAAATTAATTCCAACCTGTCTTGCTTTCCATAGGAAGTATAATATACCCTCTAAGATGTCTGAATCCCAAAGAGCATATGCTTTCATGGTAATCTTGCACTCTGATTTCTTGCTCCGTCTGAACTGTCCCCCTCATTCACAGTGCAGAGCTGTCCTTTCCTTGCCACAGAGCCGATGTAGCTCCTAACATCACTCGCACAGTTGATTGCTGTGTGTAACAGGAATAGTGTGGGTGTGGAGTGGAGAGTTTACACCCCAATTCCACACAACCAATGACATTTAGAATCAATGAATTTATGAAATGAATGGAAATTAAATATTAGCCATCCCCATTTTAAAAAGTCATTCCACTAGCACCCTAGGAATTTCTCATTGCCCTGGTTTTGCCTAAGGCCAGTACTTGGTGACATGTGTCTCAGCCCTCAATATGTCTCTCTCTTACTGGGCAGTCTCATTTTGTCTTTCTTCTCACTTCCCTCATCCAAATCAAATACACATTTCTTGTGTAGAACAGTTTAATAATCACTTTTCCTATCTCAAATCCATCTAGCCAACACCCAGGAGACTTAACCTTTGTAAGTAAATGTGCCCATTCAGGAATGTTCCTCGGCAAAGGCAAGTTTCTCCCAGATGGGAATATTATAACTAGCATGTTACACATTCTGCCCCTTCCTTGTTTCAAAAATACAATGCTAAGAAGGCTTGGTCATCTGATAAGACAATAACTGATCCCTGCTGTCTAGGCTCTCCAAATACAGCATCTCTTTTCTGGCCTATTCAGGACCCAGATATTCTTGCAAACCTCTGGCCACCTGCTGACTTTGATCACCATCTCTGATGCTGAGCTGCCCATACCTAGGAGAAACTTTAAGAGATGGACATGGGAGGATATACTTTACTCAAGAACCATGGGTTAAGCCTGGCTCACCAGTGTCATTCTTGTTGGCGCCCATGCTCCTACATTTGCTGTCCCATCTGTGGGGTCCTAGTCAGTACTGACCACATCCTATTGCTACTCTGGACTCACTATGATACCAGAGAACTTGTGTGCCAAGCAGTATGTGTTAAGTTGATACAACTTGGGACCTGTTTTTATCCCATTTTGCCTTTGGAATGAATGTATTTTATTTAGGACATTTTCTTTAGTGATGGAAATCCATCTCAAATTACCTTAAGGAAAAGAAGGGAATTTATTGATAAATGTCATTGGGAATCCCAGTAGTGGAACTGACTTCAGAAAACCCATTCAGAGATTCTCTTTCTCTCTCTCTCTTTCTCTTTTAAAGGGATAAGGGATGCTTAGAATCTGGCTGATGGAGTTTGGATCTGTTGTCCCTCAAAAACTCATGTGGAAATTTGATCCCCAATGGGGCAGTGCTGGAAACTGATTGAGTCATGGGGGTGGATCCCTTGTGAATGGATTAATGCTCTTCCTGTGGGTGAGGGGATTAATGAGTGAGTTCTCACTCTATTAGTTCCCACAAGAGCTGGTTGTTTAAAAAGACCCTGGCACCTCCTCTCTCTCTCTCTCTTGCTTCCTCTCGCCATGTGATCTGCTTGTACCTGCTGGCTGCCTGCTGCTTTCCACCATGAGTAGAAGCAGCCTGAGGCCCATGTCAGATGCAGCTGTCCCAGAATCGTGAGCCAAATAAACCTCTGTTCTTTATAGATTACCCAGTTTCAGGTATTTCTGTTATAGCAACATAAACAAACTAACACACTGGCTGTGAGAGATGACCACTACAGAGATTTGGGCAATATGGTATTATAAAAAGAGTCCTGATTTGGCAATTAAAACACTGAGTTCTAATCTAACTTTACCCCATTCTGGTTGTATGTCCTTAGGAAACTTTCTTAATTCTTGTATCTTTCTAGGACTTGGATTTCTCATAAATTCAGTAGTTCACAATGAATTTTATTATAATTACCTGAGGAGCTTTTTTGAAAATCAGGTGCCTGAGCTGCATGCAAATTCACTGAATCACAATCTCAGAGGAAAAATTTCCAGACTCTAAGAGTAGAGATGAGGCTGATGTACTACCAAATTTGGGAAGAACAAAAATAGTCCATCTGTTTTTAGAAGTTTTCTCCCATATAGAATTTATGACACCAGCAAATTGTAGGAGGACCAGATCTAGTTACAAAATATTGTGTAATTTCATCATAAAAAATCACTACAAATGATTACCGAAGAATCACCTGTTCCAACTAGATTGTACATTTCTCTGAGATGAAATAAATGAAAGTTCTAAAAGCTCATAGAAAAACCTTTTTCAAATATGCAGGGAACATGGCATGCATGTGCTCATCATGTATAACCA
Source organism: Galeopterus variegatus (assembly GCF_000696425.1). Taxonomy (NCBI): domain Eukaryota; kingdom Metazoa; phylum Chordata; class Mammalia; order Dermoptera; family Cynocephalidae; genus Galeopterus; species Galeopterus variegatus. Next base: position 72,005 of record NW_007727087.1, on the reverse strand, counting down.
ATTAAAAGATCAATCAAGAGCTTGAGGGAAAAGAACAGATAGTGAAGACTAAATTAATTAAATTCTCATGGTAAGCAACTGTAGGAATTGTGGTGACCGAACCCAAGATGAACACAGAAATAATAATATAACTTAGTTGATAAGTAAGAAGGGACAGCGTAGGCCTCAATACTCAGAACAGTGGTCATGGTACTTCTCAGTACAGTAAGATTTTTTCTGTATTTTATACCCAGCTTAACAACCACAATTTAAAGGAAACCGTGTCGTGACTCTATTAATAGAGATTTCTCTTAGATTACCTTAAGGGAAAGTTTGAAATAATATTATACCTAGGCTGTCTATTTAGGCAGAGAATCCTACAGTGTGTTTTATCATGAATTAGTTAATCCATTTTAGGAGGGGCAAAAACAAACAAACAAAAACCAAAATAAACCAAAAACTTTGTCCTATGTGAAAGTTTACACTTTGTATTAGTCAAGGCTCTTTTATTACAGGTACAAAATATACAACTGAAATGAGCTTAAGCAAAAATAAGAGGGAGGTGTCTTATTAGTTCACATAATTGGAAATCTAAGAACTTTTTTCAGACTCTGCTGGGTCTAGAGTTCAAATGCTGTCATCAAGATTTTGTTTTCCTGTCATGGCTCCACTTACCGAATCTTGGCTTTATTATCATACATGCTCTCTCCATTTGGCAGCCAGATGGTGGCTTAACCCCTATAACAACTCTATGAGATAGGTCCTATTATTCCCGCTTTTTAGAGATAGGAAGACTAAGCCACAGACAAGTAACTTACCCAAAGTCATATAGCTAGAAAGTGGTAGAACCAGGATTCGAATCTAGGCTGTCTGGCACCAGAGCCCTGGTTAGACCTGGATCACTTGCTCTTGGTTTAAGGGGAGAAGACTGAGTCCATGCTAATGTTATAGCTGACAACGATTATTATAAAACAGGTAGTGAAGAGATCGTTTCTCCAAACGAAGGGATGATGGAGAGACAAAACCAAAATACTAAGTCATATTTTTTCTTCCCATAATTGAACAATTAATAGGAAAATAATGCATTTGGTTGAAGGACCAGTATAAGAATTAATTAAAATTAGTCTAAAATTAGGGGAGGTCTGTGAGAAAAAATAATTTGGGGGAGGAAGTATAGTATTCAATGAGATTTTTAGAATAAAAGAAGTATTAAAAATGGCAAACTAAATGAGTCCACTTGGGGAAGGTTATTTCTTCTTTCTACCTCCTAGCAGTTCAGGTAAGATTTTGGAAGACCCTTTGATTTAAAAAGAGAAGAAATACGTATAAGTTTACATCTTCAGGAAGATAGAATAGAGCTGGAAGACAAAGGAAAGTGAGAAATAGTTTGAATATATTAGTTTGATACACCTTAAATTTACTTGTTTTGGTATTTAACCACACACACGCACAGTCAGTTCTCTCTCTCTCTCTCTCTCACACACACACACACACACACACACACACACACACACACATATTTAACCACACACACGCACAGTCAGTTCTCTCTCTCTCTCTCTCTCTCTCACACACACACACACACACACACACACACTCACACACACACACACACACACACACACACACTGTTTTGGTAGAAGCATCAGAAGGGAATGTTTCATTATACCAGAATCAAGATTGACAGCATCTTTTGGATCATGAATTCTTTTTTCCTCCAGAAAAGCCAATATCTCTTTATTCTCTGTGCCTTGCCTGTTTATTTTTTTAAAAATAAATTCCAAATCACGCCAAAACTTACCTGAAAACAGTGCAGTATAAAAAGAAGAAAACAATAATACAAAGAAAATTTGAGTCAAGCTCCACAATTCAGCATCAGGAAAAAGGTAGGAATGGGCATGTTCTCCAATGTCTCTGTTTTACCACACTTATCTGCTTCCATAGCAAAGGCCAACCTGTCATTGTTATGGTAGTAAACTTTTTACATGGGACATGTATGAAAAGAACAATCATTTTTACTTTCACCACTAAGCAACATTTTAGAATAAGACTTAAAGAATGGCCATAAAGAAAAATGTTAACCTTTCTCCAGCAATGTATTGCACTTATGGGTGCAATATACTGGATAGAGAATTTTTATTTTCTGGAAATATTTCACATGTTTTTCCATTATTCTTTGGGATAATCCCCTTCTCACTATTTTGCAAAGGATTTAATAAGAGAGGACAGTGGCAGTGAATAGTTGTGTTTTTTATTTCTTTGAATTAATCCTTTAGTTCTAGAAGTTCTGCTACATTCTTTTTTAAGGTATTAATCTCTTTGTAAATTTCCTCCTTCATATCCTGGATATTTTTTCTTGTTTCATCATGTTGTGTAACTAAGTCTTCTCATATTTCATTGAGTTTCCTTAAGATTGTTGCTCAGAATTCTTTTTCAGTCATTTCAAGGGTTTCATGCTCTATGGGGTCTGGTATTTGAGAATTACTGTATTTCTTTGGTGGTGTCATATTTTCTTGTTTTTTAATATTTGTAGTATCTCTACATTGATGTCTGGTCATCTGGTAGAGCAACTTTATTTTCTGTTATTCTAGAAAGGACTTTGAAAGGAGAGAGCTGTCCTCTTCTTCTTCCAGTCTCCACTGGTGACTCTCCTTGTGTTAATGCAGTTGAGTGGGCAGTAGGCCACCTGCATGGTGGCTTTGGCTGCTACTGTGACAGTGAGCCTCCCTTGTGGTGGCAGTGGCTGTGGTGCTGGCTGTGGTGGGCCACCCACATGGAAGTGATGTTTTCGATGTGCTTCTGCCTTCTGCTGAATAGGAGGTGCAGCCTGCATCTCCTGCCCAGGACCCCAGGCTTGCTCCTGCCTTCTTCCAGGCAGTGCGGGCTGCCCACAGTTCTATTTGATACATTCTATAGGAAGATATATTAGTGTGGTTATTCCCACCATGGCTGATTATTGTCTATAATGTTAACCTAAGAGAAGTTGATCACATTAGAACCAAATTCCTACTCTACTGAGGAGTTTTACCTCTCTCTAAGGGTTGTCCCTAATCATTGCAATGTTGCTGAGAAAAGGGATAGGGTACTTGAAAGATATTAAGAACAATGTTTAAGATCAGGTGGATGGTCTGGCCCGGTGGTGCACTGCTACAGTGCGCCGCTTGGGAGCGTGGTGGCGCTCCCGCCGAGGGTTCGGATCCCACATGCAGACCGGTTCCCACTCACTGGCTGAGCAAGGTGCGGGCGCGACGCTGAGGGTTGCGATCCCGTTGCCGGTCCCCATCTGGTACAGGCGCGA
>NW_007727087.1:24686-67756 GCF_000696425.1 Galeopterus variegatus | reverse complement strand
GCTTGGGAAGTGCAGCGGCGCTCCCACCGAGGGTTCGGATCCCACATACAGACCGGTTCCCGCTCACTGGCTGAGCAAGGTGCGGGCGCGACGCTGAGGGTTGCGATCCCGTTGCCGGTCCTGGTCCAGTATGGGCGCGACACTGAGGGTTGAGATCCATTGCCGGACATGAAAAAAGACAAAAAGGAAAAAAAAAAAAAGATCAGGTGGAGTCTTCTTAAAGCAAAATAAAATCTGATTGGAGAACTGTAAAAACAATAGATTGAAGTGTTTTTTAAACTAGCGATAAATATGTGCTCTTAAGTAAATCAGTAGAAGTGATGGAATTAATATATATTAAATTTATTGTATGTGTTTATGAACATTAAAATGCAAGTTTTAATAGTCAAAATTATGTTACAATACATGTCTCTTATTGTTTTAAGATAAACTACTTTTGTTCACTTTTTTTCTATTGAATTCTGACAGTGTTTTCTGTAAAACTGTTCAAGTTTAAACACGTCTCCATATGTACCTACAGACAGATATTCATCAGATAAATATGAAAATTAATTTCATTTTTCTATTTAGTAATTAAAAGTGTAATTTTCTTCAAACCAAATGCATTAACTCTAAATTTATCTTTGAGCAAATGGCACCATGTAGTATCAGTGGTACTGTACTTCACTGCAATTTATACATATTTTTTTCAAGTAACACTTCTATATTTGCTTTAGCAGACAGAATATTATTTATTCTGTGTAATTAGTAAGAATTCCCAAGTTTTGTTTATCTGTCAGTAATGTGGGCAAATTAATTTCTTTAATATTATAATTTTTCCTCATTGAGTAATAATCTTCACAATTATTATTTTCTAAGAGAGATTTTTTGTGGTAAGTCTTCAGAAAGACTGATCTTAGTGATTTTCTCTAATGTTTAATATAACACTGTGCTGATCCTCTATAAAAGAAGGAAGAGACACCAGTCACTATCATGAGATGAACTTTGTGTGTGTCACATTCTATGGTATTTACCTGCTATCTAAAGTTAACTGAACTAGAACTGGGAACGTAGACAAAGCTGAATGCCATAGGCTTTGGATATGCTTTAAATAGGAAACATACACATTAGAGACTATAGTAGTCGATTATTTCCCATTCCACATAAAACTTTTCATTGTGAATATAGCAACTAAAGTAATTTGGTTTTCAAATATTGATTCTAGATCAATCCCAGGCTTCAGTGAAAATGCCAAGAAAGAGACTCATTATGGTGAAACTTTTGTGTTGACCAAACTTAAAAACACATCAATATGTTAAAGTACATCAATTACAGAATCAGCATGGAAAAATGGAAAACCATTATTTCAAAAATTTTAAAACATCTCACATCCTGGAAGTTGGCAGTCTATGGGGTGAAATTCGACTTTCATTAGTGGGCTTTCTTCATCTTCTTCTATTTTTATTTTTGGTAATGATTAGAAACAGAAGCTTTGAAGTCAGATATAATTAAGTTTGGGTCCTGGTTCCACTTCCTACTGGTCTTTCATCAATTTCCTGACTTATAGAATAGACACAATAAAACCTACTTCACACGGTTGTTGTAAAGACTAAATGACAACTAAATATAGACCCTTAGCATACTGCTTGGCTAAAAATCAGTGAACAATTAATGGTATTGCTGTTACTGTGTTGAGATTGTTATTGTTGTCTCCTGCTGGTAAGATGGTTTGTTAATCAGGGAATTACAGTATTTTGATTTCTTAAGATTTAATGATTAGTTACCTATGAATGCCTGGGGAAGGCTAGTAAGGATAAAATCTCTTATGAGATTTTTATTTTTATAACCAAATTCTTAAAATCAATCTCTAGCAATATTTGCTGGGCTCTTCTTAAGCCCAAAAAATGGTGGGTGGAAGAGGCCTACTTTCTTAGCCACATGGGCCATGATAGAGTGGTTCCCACACCAGCAATGTGGCTCCACACACAGGCTTTAGAAACGAAAGGCATTTGACTCCACTGGAGTACTCAAACCTATTTATATTCTGTAACATGCTATGGAAACTGGCACCAAATTTGTTTTGTTTTCCACTGAAAGTATCTAGCATAGGGTCCAGAATGTAATAAGCACTAAATTCATATTTGCTGAATACACTTATCAGAGAAGGCATTAAAACACACTACCTTTGAGAAGTCTCTTTGCTCCCCTTTCTCTTAACATTCTGAAAAAATATTAGCAAATCTATTTTTTAAACAAGTTTTCAAGTAATTTTTTTAACTTACTGCAGCCATATAAATCCATTTTCCTTGGTATTAATTATTAATCTTGGGGTGGCAACAGGAGACTTTATTGAAAAGATACTGGGCTACCTCACTGAATGCTAAGAAAAAATTGAAAATGAAGGGCAAGAATAAGAGCAAATTCAAGAACTTCAGCCTAATGATTCAGCTACCAATTGCTCCCATTCTCTCTGTCTTTAAATTTTCAGGGAAGATAATCTAATTAGCCCAGCTTGGATGAGCTGTCCACTGCTGGAGCAATCAGATTTAGAAGGGTGGTGTCCTCCATTAGTAACATGTTTACTCAAAGTCCACACCTGTGGGGAAGGTAGAACATTTTCAGCAACTAAAAGAACTGGAATGTAACCCATATCTGTCAGAAGATTCTGAGTTGGGCTGGGTAACAAATAACCCCCAAAGTCTCAGTGATGTAAACAAGTTTTATTTCTTACTTTCAGCACATTTCTGTTGCTGGTTGGCTGAAGACTCTGCTCTGCATTATCCTTACTCTAGAATCCAGGTTGAGAGAGCAGCCAGTACCTAGAACTATGTGTCCAATATTGTAGCCTCTAGGCATATGTCACCATTTAAATTTAACTTTAAGTTAGTTAAAATTAAATAAAATTGAAAATATAGTTCCTCAGTCATACTAACTATATTTCAAGTGCTCAGTAGCCACATATGGCTAGCGACTGCTGTATTGGACAATGTAGAGAAGATCTCCCTCTTTGCTGAAAGTTCTACTGAATGATGCTGATCTAGAACATTGCTGGTCACTGTGGCACAGGAAAAGAGAGCTTTGGAGGTTCATGGGCTGGCAATAAAGTGCTTTAGCTCAAAAGCAACATACATCACTTATGCTCACAATAATGGACACACCAAATTTCACGGCCCTACCCAGCATCAAGAGGGTCAGGAAATGTAATTCTATCATGATGGTTAACTGCATGTGTCAACTTGACCGTGTCACTGGATGCCCAGATACCTGATTAAATATTATTTCACGGTTTGTGAGGAATTTTCCAGAAGAAATTAGCATTTGAATTAATAGACTGAGTAATGTAAATGGTTCTCTCTAATGTAGGTGGGCATCTCCAATCCATCAAGAGCCTGAATAGAACAAGAAAGCAAAGGAAGGTTGAATTCCTTCTCTGCCGGACTGCTGAAATGGGATATCAGTCTTCTGTCTTTGACACTCCTGGTAATCAGGCCTTCAGACCTGTACTGGAATCTTCACTATTGGCTCTCCAGGTTTCAGTCCTTTGAGCTACACCTTCAGCTTTCCTAGATCTCCAGCCCGCAGATGGAAGATCGTGGGACTTCTCAGCCTCCATAATCACATGGACCAATACCTTATAATAAATAAACAAACAAACAAATAAATAAATTCTATTGGTTCTGTTTCTCACGAGAACCCTGACTAATATACCTACTATATGCCCAAAAATAGAAATGAAGAAATATTTGGTGAACTAGCACTAATAACAATCACACAACTTAACAGGCCATTATTACAACAGCAAAATTAGAAACTATGCAATGCTTTCAAAATTTTTTTCCTCGGCAAAAAATTTGTGGCTTCCAATTTTCTTAGGAGAACAACATCACACACAAAATCTTCATTTCTGATCTGGAATGGTCAAACCATCCAAGAAGCTAAGAAACCTTCTGTGGGGGGAGGGAGGAGTTGAGGAGGAGGTATGACAAGAATCTGGTGGGTTTTGTTACTTTTGCATAATTCTACTTGAGAATAGTATCTAAATTTGTGTCTGCTCTCAGAACATTGATTTCATAGACAATATCAGTATGATAAACTAAAAAGTATCTGGTCTTAGGAAAGCAATTAAATTGTTGAGGAACATCCCCTTACTCTCTAAACCTCTGGCAACAGTTGTACATTGATTTCATAGACAATATCAGTATGATAAACTAAAAAGTATCTGGTCTTAGGAAAGCAAGAGCAATTAAATTGTTGAGGAACATCCCCTTACTCTCTAAACCTCTGACAACAGTTGTGGGTCTTAGGAAAGCAAGAGCAATTAAATTGTTGAGGAACATCCCCTTACTCTCTAAACCTCTGGCAACAGTTGTAGTGAAAACAGTTGAGAACACTCACTATGTGCCAGGCATTTTGCTAGGTCTGTTACATAATTAAATTACTTAATCTTTTGAATTTTACAAATAAAGAATTTTTAAAAAGCCAGCTCAAGATCATAAGACTAAAAGATGGTAGACACAGGACTCAAACCACATCTGTCTGACAATTCCAGATTCCAAGTCCATGTACTTGGTGACTTTAGAATACTGTCTTCATTGTTGCCTTAATCTCTACTTGAATATCTTATCTTGCAGATGAAACAAGAGGGCTACGTGGGGTTAAGGCTGTTGATTAAGGTCACAGAGATAGCTATTAGTAGAGGTAGGGTAGAGACTTAGGCCTACTAAGCACTGTGGGTTTATATTTACAGGAGCAGAGGAGAGGATGATGATTCTATAACTACCTGGTATATTTTCATTCATTTATTCCCACATTAATTTATTAAGAAGATATTGGAGAATATTCTATGTTTGCTGTCCTTGGCTGGGTCATAGGGACGCCATTCTAATCTGACATAGTCTCTACACTTATGGGCAGTGTTAATAATTGTCACATTAATTTAGTTACGTATTTAAAACTTCAAGATGTTTTCTATCCTTCAAGCCTTTGAGACTTTAAAATACATGTTAGTTGTTGTTAGCACCTTTTACTCTGAAATCAACTTTATTCTCCACGCTTAGAAGAACACAAATTCCTCCTTAGTAACCCACATGTGATAGAATTTATATTCTGTATCTGACCTAGTTACAATACCCAACACCTCCTGTTTTCTCCAAAGGGTTGATTTATTATTGCAGAACAGATCTCTATACATTTCTTCAGTTGCAAGACATGCACTGGTGGCTGCTCATGCACTTGTTTGAAGACCTTGGTTTTCGAATTCTTTTAGTGCTAAGCCATCTATCTTGAATGCTCAGTTTCAGCAAACTTGACTTCCTTTTGCTATCAGATACCCTATTTATAAGGGTAATTTTATGCATTTACACAGGAAAAGCATGGCATTTGCTTTCACGTAAAGAATTATGTTTTGTTTTTAGTACTCTAGAGATCATAAAAATGTACCCTAGTGCTTTGGAGAATTTTCCCCTAGAAATCATTTAACATTTCATTTTTTGGATTGTTTGTTTTGGACAATTTTTTTTTGAGACGTAACTGATTGTACATATCTGTAGGGTACCACGATGAATATCAGTACCTGTGTGCAAAATGTGATGCAAAATCAGTATAATTAGTATATTCAACATTACACAGTGTAATCATTTTTTGTGACCCTTTACCAATTTCTCACTTACCCCTCCTCTTCCTCCCCCTTTCCCACCTCTGGTAACCTCAGTTCCGTTCTCTCTGAAAGTTCAGCACATTATTGTGATTGTTATATCTTTCTTTCTCCCCCTGGAAATCATTTAATCCCAGTCTACTTTCTAAAAATTTGTCTTGTCATTTTGACCATATCCATTCAAAGTAGATTTCTGCCTATTTTCTGCAGAGGAAAAAACAAACCATCCACCAAACTAATATATACATATGTAGTATGTGTGCACATGTATATGTAAATATATGTATGTATATATAAGGAAAAATAGACAAAGGAAGGCTATCATTAGTATATCATTAGTGTCTCTTTCAGAGTTTTGGAATCATGCATCAAGTACATAAACAGATGTATATGATACCTATTTTAGTACCTTTGATCTTTCTACATGAGCCATAATTTAGTCTCCATAAATATTTGGTCATTTGGGTTGAGAGGTGAAGCACACAACAGCATGGACACTGTTGGTTCCCCCTCAGATCCTCTTTTTCCAGCCCAGTGCACCTGTTCATCAGCTGTTGAAAATGATGGGAGCTAACAGCCTGCAGCTACTCCCTTCTCCAAAGACCTGGCCTTGGCAGTTAGGAACTATGTTCAGAGTCAGCTGTGCCAAGACTTCTGAAACCATCTCTTTGTTGATCTCTGTTCCCTGCCCTGTTCTTTCTTCCCTTGCTCTTTTTGATACCTTACCCATATCAGGGATGCAAGGCTTTTAAGGTTTTCCTTTAAGATAGATCTTAGGAGAAAACAAATAATATGGCTGAGGGTAAGATGATTGATTTTTGCCCCCAGGTCCTTGGGAGCAGAGAGCTTTGAGCTTTGAGTGGAAAATCTGCTCAGCAACTAAATACTGGAAAAGAACACTCTAATAGCAAGGCTAAATTTCCAAACTGACTACAGAAATTGATCAGATTTATATAATTCATGATTAATAATGGTTTATTCAGTTGTCTTGATTTCTTTCACTCTCTTTTCAGGTGAAAATGGGACATTCTTTAAAAAGGACAAATGTTCCTTGCAGAAGAATTCCAAATAACATATGTAGATTCTTTCCTTTCCAAGCAGTGAAGATTAATTCTCCTCCACTTGAATACGGGCTGGACTTAGTATGTCACTTCCAAAGAATAGGGTATGGAAAGGAAAACAGAATAATTGTACAGTGGAGAAAACTGGCAAACACTACCCAACCAAGTAATCAAGTTTAATATACTCTGTGATAACTCACATTGATATCATGTAGCCCCTGATATGTTGTCATGAGTAGAGAACTCTTCCGCCAAACCAATAACCTTAGTCTAATCCTGAGAAACATCAGAAAAACCAAATTAAGGAACATTCTATGAAATTCCTGATCAATATTCTTCAAAGCTGTCAATATTATGGAAAACAGGAAAAGACTGACCAAGTGTCACAGATCAGAGTAAACTAAACACAATGCAGTATCCTGTATTGGATCCTAATACACAAGAGGGCATTAGCAGAAAAACTTGTGAAATTGAAATAAAGTATGCAGTGAAGTTAATAGTGTCGAACCAATATTAATTCCTTAATTTTCCTAAATGTACTATAGTTATATAAGATAGCATTAGGGGAAACTGGATGAAGGGTATACGTGAAATATTTGCACTATCTTTGCAAATTTTCTTAAAATCTGAAATTATTCCCAAATATAAATTTTATTAAACAGAGAAACATTGCCTCAATACAGACTTTTTAATCTGAAAGTAGCAGAACTAATGTAATGGATTCATCCTAGGTATAATTGAGTTTTGATCTAGATACTCTTAAATAAGGAAAAACAGATTAATTTCAGAACAAATTAATCATTCAAATTTTTAAGATCTTTTAACACTGCAAGATAAATTTTGAGATGTCACTATGGGCCAGGCACTGAAATAAACAGCCATCTACCCACATTATACAGTATATGCTTTAGATACTGGAACCCAAATCCTCCATCTGCTTTGAACAATTTAACTATCTCATACCTTAGTTTATTTAACTATAGTTTGGAGGTGGTAAGAATGGTGGTAAGAATATTTTATAGAGTTGTAAAGATTAATGGAGACAATGCCCATACAGCAGGTGGTACAGAGCCGTGAACCATATGTTAGGCATTATATCATTATTATAAGGATCAGATGTATCAACTTTGTATTATTAGCATTACCATCATCAACTGCCCTTGCATTAGTTCTATTAACTGTATATTTTAACATACATACATCCATGTATATGTATATATATAATTAACATGAGCCTCATAACATTTTTAAAATAAAGAAGCTTATAAAAAACAAAAAGATTATAAAATAAAAAAGAGTAAATATATTTCAATTCATCTTTTTGCAGAGGTGAATATTTGGGAACATCTGAAGGAAAAATGTTGCATTCTGCCAACATACAAATTAGTTAAAAGTATGAATATCATTTAATAGAATTTAAATCATTAAGAAGTTTTTGCAGAGGTGAATATTTGGGAACATCTGAAGGAAAAATGTTGCATTCTGCCAACATACTAATTAGTTAAAAGTATGAATATCATTTAATAGAATTTAAATCATTAAGAAAAATAATATATTTTGGTCTCTAAATGGTACCATTTAAAGTTCCGTCACAGTCATTTATAATACTAGTTTTGGGATTTAAATTATGATCATTTAAAGAAGCAGTTGAGGCCATGTGTGAAAACTACATTTAATTATATTAAAATGGATAGATTGAGTTATAAGATTATAGAAACAGATAGCATTTAAGCTAAGGAGCTAAAACCATGCTGGCACACAGTGGAAACTAGCTCCCTCTTAGTGGCTACAATGCAGAAAGGACTGTTTTCGCATTCTTATTTCTTGCATTTCACCCTTTACAGCCAGAACTGGATAAAACTACTGTGGACTGTTGGTTGACTGGCATTAAAGTGGATTTATGGAGACTGAAATTCTTTCTATTGTCCCTTCTGGGCTGAATCAACTTTATTTAAATGGTAATTCACTCACATATTTCTAATCCCCTTCAAATGCTTCCTTTTGTTTATAACAACCAAAGATTTTAAGGATTTAGAAAAACAGTTTGCAAATATTCTTGAATGTATTGGGTAATAAAAGCCTTGTGCTGATACTTAGTAAATTAGACATTCCTGAAGAAAATGGAGTATTTTCGTTTTCAGACTAAAGATTCAGTGTAGTAGACAATGGATTTAAACATAATCCTATATGTATAATTAATCACTAACTCTGGTAGATACTTAATAACTATTCCTAGAAAATAGTCTGTTATCATAACTTCCCCTAAGTCACTTCTATTATGTTTTTCTATTATTATTTCTATAATGGGATACCAACCATTACCTTTTCCTCTTAGTTAAAAGATTTCCCCTGACAATAACTTAATTTTTTCTTTTCATTTGAATCTTTTAACTGTTCCTTTAATTCATTAAAATCTCTTTTATTGTTAAAAATACTTTAAAAACAAAATCCATGGAATTTAGTTTGACAACTGTATCTATTCACGGGGCTTACAAACTTTGCAAGTTTATAAATGCTTTCTATTTTCTCTCTTTACTCTTTAAAAATATGTTCTTACTAATAATGTTTTATGTGTTTTATATGCCTGTACTTCATAGCAAAACCTATGAAACCATGGTGCAGTATCAGCAATATTTGTACATACATATCATCAATATATCTGTACATAGTGTTATCCTCTTAAGTGACTACAGTCAGAAAAACTAAGTTGATGTGTCAATATGGTCAAAAAAGCTGGAGAATACACAGGCACTGGATGTGGTCTTGGCACATTTTTATACATTTATCAAAATATGATGACAGAGACTTTATTTTTTTGTTTGGTTTGGTTTTAAAATGTTATGATGTAACATTCCAATTAAAAGAGATTCTCTGGCTGGATGAAAAAACCAAGATCCAAGTATGCGCTATTTTTAAGAAACAGACTTAAGATGAAACAAAACAGATTTGAACAACGCAATGTTTTTGCTGATATTATGAATCAGAACTAAAGGCATTATATTGACTTCAAGAAGCCAGACCCTCCAAATTATATATGAATGATTTCATTTATAAGAAGCCATGAACAAGCAATTATAAATCTATTAATTAATTTAAAAACCAAACCCAAACCAAGCAAACAAAAAAATCCAGCAAGAAAACCTAGCATACTCTCTATGTTAGAATTACCTGAAGTGCTTGTTGATTTCTCAAGCCACATCCCAGGTCTTTTGATTTAGAATATTTGGGGAGGAGAGCCCAAAAATCTGTACTTTCTATACTCTTCTCCGATGACTATTAAGTAATTTGAAGTTTGCAAGTCATTGGCCTGCAAGATATTAAGAAATAAAATAAGTGCCGAATAGTAGATAGACAAACATAGGTACAGAGTCTAGGTGATTATCCAAGGTCATACAGTACATGAGTTGCAATGACATGTCTCCTGACTCCCAATCTATGGCCATTCCCATTATATTGCACATGACTCTTGGTTTTGATGTAGGGTCCATTAAGTAGATCTGTGGAATACGTTGTGACGCTTACATCGCAAGTGACCTTAAGCTGTAGCTACTTCCACTCTAAATCCCAGGAGTAATCTTACCATCATGTGTTGCCAGGTCTATGTAACACAGCATAGTTATTATCATGTAGAGAAGCTGACAGGGGACTTGTCAGAGGGGAGCACTTATCAGAGGGAAGCAGGCTGCTGAATGGAGGGGAAGAAAAGAAAGATGGTGGAGACAAGGAACAGAGGAGAGAAAACAGAAAGACTCAAGTCTCTAGTTCATGGCAAAGATGAAACAAAATCTTTTAATTTCTAGTTAAACTGATCAATGTCAGATAATAATTGGTTCATGGGCGTAAGTCTATTGATACATTTATTAAACTGAAATCTAAATAAAATACAGTGCCATTAAGACAGGTAGATTTACAATTAAAATTTTTTGCAAACATTCCAAAGAATGTTCTTATTATTAAGATAGGTGATATACTCAGAACATGCATACCATGTTTTTTCCAGTGTTATATGAAAGAAATAGTGTTTTTTTAAGTTGAGGGCAATAGTGATAAGGCTATAGAATTGCAGGATAATCATAATACTTAAATCTTTGGTTTAAATAATATTACTTTATTATCATAAATTTAGTTGAGGGCAATAGTGATAAGGCTATAGAATTGCAGGATAATCATAATACTTAAATCTTTGATTTAAATAATATTACTTTATTATCATAAATTTCTTTTCCTGAATCTTGATATCTGACACTAATCAGTCTAAATTTGGATTTTTTTTTTTTTTTTGCTAATTGCCATAGGAAATATTCATGTGTGTATTGAAACAAGTTTCCCAATCTCTTTGATTAACACATATACCTGTAATTTTAGACATAAATTAAAAACAGAACTTCGGTTATTTCTCAGGAGCAAGCTGAAGGCTGTAAGGGGAATAATGTGTGTGTCTTGAATTTGAATCCACTGAATTCACTTAAAAAGCATGAGCTGCTTTCATCAATGCCTTCAACTCACCACTGCTCAAGCCCACAATTCAAATATAACCCTTGGAACTTCTCAAAAGATGAGTTTGTTAAAATAGCTGACTAAGGGATGAGTCCGTATTTTTGAAGGAAGAAAAGTTTGCAGTACATGCATGAACTTAAGTGCAAATTTGAAGATTTTCAAATGTTAACTTCAATATCGACAACCAAACCAACTCTCTAAGATCTGAAAATAGATATCAGAGTACTCTGCAATTTATGAAATGCCTTCACCTTCACAGATATTGAAATGGGGGAGGGGGTTGATAAGCAATTCTTAGTGCTGAGATTGTTGAGGTTTGAGTTGCCATGAGGGGGTAAACAATGTAGGGCTTTCACGTACTTAGTGGCTATTAATTATTTTCCTCATTTAATAGCTGAGGAGATTAAGAAAGAAAAATGATTTGTAGAAGGACACCAAGTCTGGAAGTCCTGTAGCTAGGATTGGAACCCAGGCATCATGAAGCGGTCATGATCACCCTCCACAGGTCTGTGTTGGGTTTGACTAACCACAATGATTACGCTGAGAGGATCAATGTCTGATCATCTCACTTGGTGCCTTATGGGTGCAGCCACAGAATTAAACTCATATTTCTATTTTAATTCTAATTTCACCCAATGTTCCACCCTCTTGGTCTTTTCTTGTCTGAGCGGCTTCTTTCTTTTTCTTTGATTAATGTGTCGCAGAGAGGTGACTGAGATCATAAAGTGACACTAGTAGCATGGATAAGAATGGAAACATATTCTAGAAGAAGTATATGAGGACTTGATTTAGGAAATGTGGGTATTGCTCTTATTTCTGCCATTAATCAGCTATACGAATGGAAACAAATCTCTTCATGGAAAGACTATTGTAATACCTGTGTTATTTCCTTCACAGTGTAAGAATAAAAGGAAACCATATGTTAATAGAATTCATAAAAATAAAAATGCCCTACATGTGCAATGTGTTTCAGTAAAATTCCATTTCTATTAGTTAGACTATGAATAAATAAATAGAGAGTCAAATAACCTCTCTTAGGTGCATGCTGGAGTAAAAATATACTTCCTATTAGCATCATAGAAAACCAGGTTTGAAAGGAGCCTTGAATTATTTTAGTCTAACCATCCTACTGTTGCTTGGATACATTCAGCACAAATGGAAATTATATAAGCAATGAAGGTATTTGACCTTATATCTGGACATAGCACCCTAAGGTGAGTATATTTAGTTATATACATAGTAGTGATATATTAAATTGGAAGTTTTGGAGTCATAGAAATATGAATATACACACAGTGGAGTTGCAGCTTACTTGGGGAATAGGTTAGAAAGTCAGCGCTAAATTGCTCATAATGACTTGGACCAGAGCTCCGGAGGTTTAAAAGCCATTAATTAGCTTGTTTTGTTTCACTGCATTTATGCTGTGAGTTATTGGAAGCTAAGGTTTAACTTGGGGATGGGGTTGAAGGTTGTGGGGTGAGGGGGAAAATAAAGGAATAATTCCCCCTTTTTGCTGACTTCATCAGGTTTAATTTGCTTATGTTAAATGTGTGTATTCTGGGACTCAGTGGCACTTACATTTATTTCCAATGCTGCTAAAAAGCACTAACTATAACACTGCAATCTGTTGCTCACAGCCTTCGTGAGCACACCCTCCCTGAATTTGCTTTTACCCAGATCATATTTGCAAAGCTTCGGCAACTTTTAGTATGGCACGGCTGAACATTGTAACACCCTGAACTTGGTCTTAATATTCTTCCAAATTAGGACTAGCTCCCTCTCCTTTTTTGGTTGCCATTCACTTTTAATCTTCAAGATGCAGTAGAGATTATAGCAGTTATGATGTGTGTACAACGTCAGAGAATATACACATTGAACAAAAGAAAACCAGTCCATTCTCTCACAGAGTGAAGGTGCTTGGAGGTCTGAACAGGGATTTGGTATTTGTGGGAAGATCAAGTACTCTGAGCTGTGGTTACATATTTTAGTCACATTTTCTAATTCATTTCCTGTTTACCTGCTACAAAATCCTGTCAGACTTAGATTTTGGCAGCAAAAGTAATTCATTTCTTGAACATCTGTTTGTAAATTTCAGGTAGATAATTTCCAGATAAGAAGTCAAATCCTCAAGTTATTTATATGCATAGGTATATGTATACATTATATGTATACATGTACTTGAACATCTGTTTGTAAATTTCAGGTAGATAATTTCCAGATAAGAAGTCAAATCCTCAAGCTATTTATATGCATAGGTATATGTATACATTATATGTATACATGTATTTTTTTTATCATAAAGCTTTTTATGTGCTTACCTCCCTAACTGGACGTTACCTAGCTCACACACATACACACCATTAATTTTTGTGCTCTCTTACAATACTTACAAGTATGCCCCTGGAGTCTGAGTGCCTGGGTTTATGTCCGAATGCTGCTATTTCCTTAGCTATGTGAGTTAGGGCAAGTTACATAGCCTTTCTAAAGCCTCAGTCTTACCGTCTGTAAAATGGGGATGATTATTACACCCATCTCATAGGATTGTTGGGGGTGTCAGGTACATAGCACAGGATTGGCACTGTATAAACAATCATTAAATTTTAGCTCTTTCTATTCTCCTTTTAATATTTTTTGTTTTGTTATTTGCCTACTCATCGAATTTCCTCATTTAAATGGTGAACTTCTTCAGAACAAGGATTTCACCTCACCTAACTTGTTTTCTAATTCCTTTACCTTACACAATGACAGAGACTGGGTAGCACTTTGAAATGAATGTGGACTTTGCAGAGAGAAATGGGATCAAATCTAAGTTCTGATATTTAATTGTGAGCCTCGTTTTTCTTGTGTGTAAATTTAGAATAATAAAAATATCAGGATCACAGGTTATTACTAGTTTTATATAACAAAAAGTATGTGAAGAACTTAGATTAGCACTTGGCACAGTACACCATCTGTCAGTGTGGTAGTTCTCATTGTTATTACCTGAAAAAAAATTCATGTGGTTTTGAGAATGATCAAAAATGCCAGAGAGGAAAAGTATAAAAATGTGAACTGATTATATATATTCTGCTAAAATCTTTTCTCATGCATACAGTGAAATTAGTTGCATTTAAAAAATTCTATAGAACTATAGAATTTTAGGGACAGCACATTTTTCCCTTGATAGATCAGACAAATGGAGACCTACGAGGCAGAACTAGTTTACAAAAGAGGACACTAATCTTTAATGATGATTCCTTGGTGACCTTTTATTCTTTGGCCTTCATTTCCTGCAATGGTCATCACTAATCAACATAAGAGTAGTAATTTGGAAAAGATTTCTGACTTATTTTATCTGCTCTCACATGCTTTTTATTCTTTTCTGTTTCTTTCCCTCATATCTGGGACAGGAGATCTAGCTCACCATTTAATCTGAGCTTCAAAATATCCCTGTGTGGTATATAGGGCAGGTATAATTACAACCAATTTTTAAATGAAAAATAGCCCCAGATAGGTTAATTGTCCAATGTCCTGCAGCCTTGCAGTTTCAGAGTCTGGGAAGCCCAAAGTCCAGGGAACATATCTGGTGAGTCTTCATTGATGGTGTCTTTACAGCAATGCAGGGATCCCACGTGGCAGAAAATGGTGGAGCAGAGAGAGACTCTCACCTGCTCTCCTTTTAAAGCCCTCAGAACCGTGCCCCTGACCACCATTACTAATTCATTCACTATGGCATGGTCCTACAATATAATCACCTCTTCAAGACCCCATCTTTCAATTATCATAATAGGATTTCCCACCCTCAACAGTTACAGTGGGAATTAAACTTCTAATGTATGACTTTTGGGAGACACAATTCAGTCAATCCACAGCAGCTGATAGAGTTAAAATAAAGGCCAGGTATGGTTAAGTATTATGTTACTGTGGCTTCTCCTTGGAATTCCTAACATAATGCCCAATGTTTGCTTAGGAAAAGCATGTTTTCAAAGAAAAACTAAATTTAAAAGTATGATTCTTCTGTTATAGGTCAGTCTATAAAGACATCATCTACTTGTATGCGATACAGGTGTTTTATTCTCCAATTATATTTTGAGAAATATATTGGAAAATATATTTTGGAATATATTGGAAAAATAAACATCTCAGAGGTTTTGTTTTTGACCTCTCCCCAAAATGCTGGATTTAAGTTCCCATACATAGAAAAGACTGAGAAAATATTCACTGACTTATGGAAGGTAAACTTTATTGAGCAAAAACACCTTCCAGTTTCTTGGAGGGGCTGGAGTCAATAATTCATCTCCTTGTAGACACAAGTGAAAAGCAACTCTCAGCACAGCTGTCTGCTCCTGCTCTTTTTGGTGATTGATGGGGGAGGAAGCAGGCAGAGGGTGCTCTAAGGATTTCTTGCAGGCAGGGATCTTAAACTGAAGTTCATGGGTAACTTGGAGCTTCAGTGATAAACTTTATAGGATCTGCAAACCACCACTAATAATATGCAAATGCTCCTACACATCTGTGTATCTTCACCCTAAGCGAAACGTATAAAAACTTAGTTACTCATTAATAATACTGGTAGAAATCACCAATATGACTAACTCGAGGAATGAGCTATCACAAGTCCAAAGGGAATTGTCCAGCTTGCTGCTTCTTTTACAGAATCAGAGTGAATAGCTGAAATACTGAAGCATTGCTGTTGTAGCTTCACCTTCCCAATCTTTGTGGGCAGTGAGAAGGATGCACTATTGAGATAATGTGCTTTAGCCGTAAATTTCAAGTGGAGGGTATAAACATGAAGATTATATTGCCTACTCCTGCTTGGTGTCCAAAAATATCCCATTAGATTCACCATAAGTAATACCCATGAAGAATGTGGGACGAACACCTATATAAGGAATGTTAAAGCGCTGGAAGAGATGAGAATTTTAGGGTGAAATAAACTAGATATGTCAGAGTAGAACACGTCTCCAGAGAAGGGAACGGAGAGGGTGATTGTATTGTCGTCATTGGGGTAGTCATTTGTTAAATGTTAGACTTCTTAATGTCCTAGGAGAAATAGTTTTTTTGGTCCCCTGCCCCCCCCACCCCGCCAAAGCTGACTTTTTCTAGTGTACTCTCTGGTAGACTCAGGGTTTAATATCAGCTTCATCACTTTTCCTTCTTTCCTCATCATAGAATTCTCTTTTCATTTTCTAGAATTCTCTTATATGGTAAGTTCCATGAAACTTATTTATTTTGGCATTTCCTATATTTACATATACATACATATATAATTTTTCTATATACAAACATCTGTACTGAAAACAGTTTGAGAAGACAAGGGATCAGCTTCTGGGCTAAATGTCACTAGATTTCTCTTTTCTGCAGATATATCAAGCCTACAAATATCTTCCTATATTTACATATACATACATATATAATTTTTCTATATACAAACATCTGTACTGAAAAGAGTTTGAGAAGACAAGGGATCAGCTTCTGGGCTAAATGTCACTAGATTTCTCTTTTCTGCAGATATATCAAGCCTACAAATATATTTTATATTTTTCCATTGTTCCTACTAAATGCTTGCAATTTATAGTGAAACTTGCAGGGATAAATTGATATCACAGGATAGAACACAATGTAAATGTCATGGTTCTATTATAAGCAAAGTAAGTGATGTTTGATGTTTTGGCAAATTATTTTTTTAATTTCTATTCTGGAAAGGTAATATTTGTCATTTACTTGAGATACCTTTTCTCATTAACGGATTCTACTTAAGATTTATTTTGAATTTCTGAAGAGGAAAAATGCAGATTCCACTTGGCTGAGACTAAGAACGTAGAGAAAGTACAGAAATGCCCACTCACTCTTGATAAATGCCAATTCTGGGAGGCCATTGATTGAGTTCTAGATTTGGCACCATCTTTCCCTGAAGATGAGATTTTACAGGCTATAAGCTTTACTGTAAAAGGAGTTTACTGTTTTATTTGCTGATGCTAAAAAGGCAGAGAATCATCTCAATTATCAAGCTGAGAATAGTCTGTTAAACAACAATATTAATTTATGCACACACTTTGCCTTGCTGTAATTAGAGGTGAGAATCATCTCCTTAAAAAATGAGCCTGTTCAACCTGTAATTACCCGTGTCCTTGAGGGGTAGTATTTATGGCAAGTTTAAAATAAATGCAGTAATACATGATCAGAGTTGTGTATTTTAAAAAATTTTTCCTGTCTGAAGTTAACTGCATGAGAATTAAACTTTACATAGGAAGCCAAAGCAAAGTTAAAGCTTGTTAAAATATAAACATTTTTTTCATTGGATGGATTTGAAAATAATAGGCAGGTTACACAGATATAATAAAATACCTTGTTCATATACTAGAAAACATGAGCTGTGGTGAATAATCAGACAGATTTTGTGGTTCTATTACACTTAAAAGTAGTTGATTTTAATTTGATTCATGTTTCTAAATTAGTGATGGAGGACTTCAATTGTTGTTAAGGTTTCAACCATATGACTTCAGACTTCAAATTATTCAAAGTTTTATTTACATTCAAGTCTGCTGATGTTTTTTAAATGGCAGATTCCGTAGTTCAAATCTGGAGGGTTATAAAACTCTTAACATCAAATAAGTAGACTTCTTGCTAGGCCTGGTCATAGAGAAATAACAATTTTAAACCCCCAAGTGGTACTAAACTGGGGAAGCTTAGCTGTTGATAAAGTATATTGATACTTATGGTAAGAAATGAATATACCTGACTGGGTCATTTATACATTGGAAAAGACAACGTTTTAGCTTGAATAATCTAGTTGCAATGTTTTGTGCTTTTAAAATATATCACTAAATAAAATGTCCTCTGTTGTTCGAAAACTGCTAGAAGCATGTTATCTTAATGTCCTCATAGTTTGTATTAAACTATGGCTATTGGATCAAATTACAGGAGAAGCAAATGTGTTTTGCCAGTTGCTTATTTTATATTATTATCACAACAGATCTAATTTCTCTATTGAAATGGTGCTCATCTTGTCAAAATTTTAGGTCATATTTTGTTTTGCATCTGGCATGTTCAATCATTGTGCAGGCCTCCCACCAACACTGTTTCCTCTGCTCTCCTCCCCTCACTCTGTCCTTCTTTCTTTCTTTTAATTTAAATCAGATGAAAACAATTGATGTGTGCTATGTTTCTATGATTATTTGTAATATTAGGGCCGGGACTTGGCTTTTGCATCCAAGACTTTTAGTAACAGTTTTTCAATTATAAAACTCTAAAACACTGACTTACTCTCAAATCCTTCTTAGCCAGGGCAGCAAAGCCAGGTGTTGGGATAGAACTGGGCTGATTATTGCACGTGGCTTCTTTTTTTATTCCCCCACCACACCCCTGAATAGGAGCAGAACATATTTGATTCCTTACTTTTAATGAGGCAGTCCTATCCAATTTTATTTTGTTAAATGAGTTAAAAATAATTCAGGGTAATCTAAATATTCAGTTGTAACATCTATTTACCAAAGATAGATGGGGGATTTTTTTTAAAGCTGAGGTTTGGAAGGTCATGTAAACCTATGCAGAATGCAATGAGGGGGTTAGCAGCTCATGGACAACAATCAAGTCCTATTCTAAGCACTTTTGCCTCCTCCAGAACCTGATATTTGCCCTTCGCTTTTTCCCCTGCAGGCATATGACTTCTTTGCCCTTCCTCAGCCCTTCCTTAGGATCTTCCGCAACCATTCCCTCTGCCTGGAATGCCCTTCCCCATAATCTGTATGGCTAGCCCCCTCACCTCCTTCTAGTCTATCCTCAATCACCTGCCCTGACCATCTATTTAATGCTGGAACATGAAATCCCCATCCCAACAACAAATGTCTGCTTTCTCTCACCCTGGCTGACTTTTCTTTTACCTATTGTAATTGTCATCTTTCTTAAAAGTTATTATTTTTTATTGTGGCAAAATATATGAGGATTGCCATTTTAAGCATTTTTAAACATACAATTACATAAAATTAATTACAATCACTATGCTGTGTAGCCACCACCTCTATCTATTCCCAAAACTTTTTGTCATCCTAAACATAAACTCTGTATCCATTAAAAAATAGCTTATTATTCCTTACCCCAAGTTTCTGGTTAACTCTAATCTGTCTCTGAAAATTTTTTTCCTTTTTTAGAATTTATTTTTCCTTACTTTACCCTTGATAATTATACATATTTATGGCATACAATGTGATGTTTGGGTACATTTATACAGTGTGCAGTGATCCTATCAGGGTACTCAGCATACCCATCACCTCAAACATATGTCACCTCTTTGTGTTGGGAATATTCAAAATCCTCTCCACTAGCTACTTGAAGCTTTACAACAATTTGTTATTGACTGTAGTCTCCCTATGTTGCTATAGAACACTAGATCTTATTTTTCCTGTGTCTCTAGAATTTTGTATCTATTGACCACCCTCTCCCTTGTACTTGTCATCTTACACACTAGATTATTTTTTATTATATTTCTTATATCTTTTTTTAACTCCTGTGCTAATGTGTAACCTCCATGAGAAAAGAAATATTTGTCTGTAGTGTTCCCTGATACATTTTGATCATGTAGGACAAGAGAATGAATCGTTTTATATGATCTACTTGATCTTTGTCTCCATTGCAAAGTAATTCCATATAAGCTAGCAAAATATTCTTAATTATCCTTTAAAGTTAGGCTGCAAAACATAGACTTCAGAACAGGGGAAAAATAATTACTGAGGACTGCATATTAGTTACCATAACCATGATGTGATAGCTTATTTTGTATTGTTAGCCCCAAATAACACAAAGATTCAGAACACTTGCTTTGTTCTTTAGAAAGAATACTATTGGAGAATTGTACTTATTGAACTAAAAATATACTTACATTTTAACACCAGTAAAATTATAGATTCAGAGTAAAGCAGGTATGCTGTGAAATTTTTGTAATTATACATATCGGAAATACATTGCACACTGTGATTCCTTAAAGACTAGTGGAAATGTTTCAACTGGAGTAGAAAAAAACTTTTGATTTCTACACTATGGTATTTGGCTCAAGTTACAAATACTATTAAAAAAATTAATTTTAAAAAAAATTACAGCTGTGAAATTATTTTTATCTTCTAAATATTGTATCCTAGTTTATATTTTTATATTTATTTTAAAAATAAAATCTAAAAATAAACTTTCACCTGGAAAATAAGTTAAGTTTACAAAATGATATATTTTGAAGCATAGTCATTTTCACTATAAATACACAATTAGTAAGCATTCACCCAATAAATAAACTTTGCCAGGCATTATAATTGCTGATTGAGAAGAGAATACTGAATAGTTATTGACTGAGAAGAAATGTTCAATAGCAATCTCAAGTTTACCTTCTGGATAAAAAAAATGGTTTTTTTGAAGGGTGGGAGAGATTTAATTAAACAAAATAAAAAAGTTTACTCTCTATTAAAATTCAAAAGGTTAAGCACATACGTACAAAGAAATACATGACATCTTTTTTTTTTTTCAAATTTATACTGCATTTGCATCACACAAAGCAAATAAGTCATGCACTCTCCCAAAGTGGATAACAGAGGGATGTGTATAACATAAAAGAACATCTGTTAGTAGGTCTCTCCTGAAAAAATGGGAAGGGCAAAAGCTTACTTCTTTCAGAATTAATTTGATAATGAGAGCTCTCTTTGAAACCTCAAGTGGCTCAACACAGAAGAGTACAGAATGGCAAAGCATAGAGGGAATTCCCAATATAAATGATTAGGTTGGTGGTAATAAGAAGATGCAGTGCTAATTCCTCCTTTACTAATTGCTAATATAATCACAATATAGTAGGACAATATGGGAACACATGCAAATAAACAAAAGAAAAAGGACAGGTCTGTTTATTATTAATTATGTCAGTATGAGATACAGCAGTAAACTGGAGGATGAGGGAAAGCTTAGTTGTTTTCTTTTCATCAGCCTTCCTCTGAGGGAATTGCTCTATTTCCAAAAATGAGTTCAAAAAAAAAAAAAAAAAAAAAAAGCAACCCTACAGCCTGTACTTTGAAATCAGGTGCAATTATCCTATTAGCTATTGAAACCTTCTTCAAATTAGGAGAGGCTTAATTTAAACTTTTTAGGTCTATGGTAATTGGATTGACTATTTGCTACTAACTGGACTACATTTACTGAGATGGTCAGTTCTCCTGTCCTGTAAATATGATCTCCAATTCAGTATCATCAGGGAACACCTATAGAAAATTTCAGGCTTAAGATTATTTTTGTGCCTAATGTAAAGAAAGCCTAAAAATAATCTAAAAATTGCTCTGAGTTGCTTGGTATGAAGATTGGAATTAAGGTGGTTCAGTTGATAGAAATATCTTTTTCATAAAGATATTTTTATTGTCATGTATAATTATCTCATATAAAATAGACAGTTAATAAATGTCATTTGAGGATAATGGCAGACAATAAGTACAGGAAATGGAAACATTATGATTTTGCATATTGGGTTGTTATTTATTCATGAGTTGCTCAATGCCCTGCTTTTCAACTAATTATAAAGAAAAAAGAACTCATA
Organism: Galeopterus variegatus; assembly: GCF_000696425.1. Lineage (NCBI taxonomy): Eukaryota > Metazoa > Chordata > Mammalia > Dermoptera > Cynocephalidae > Galeopterus > Galeopterus variegatus. Next base: position 46,026 of record NW_007727087.1, on the reverse strand, counting down.
AACTAAGTCATATTAAGATATCAATGACTAATATTGTATTAAAAATTTTGTATTACCCTTTTCAAGATTGTTTGCATATCTTCAAACAGGATGCCTAGCAGAGAAGATATTTCGATTTAAACAAAGTGTCTCCGGATAGTAATAGAAGTAGAAGACATATGTAGATGAATGATATTTTTCAAATCAAATCCCGTAGGACAATTACTACTATGCTTACAATGAATATCTTGCTTGCAGATTAAAATTAAACTTCTGAGTGGGTTTTGGTCTGGATAAGACAGAGTAAGGACATTTCACCCTGTCTCTCTTACTGAGTGTTATCAAACCTGGACAGCAGGTACTATGGTTTGAATAAATTCACGTTAAAATTTGGTTGCCATTGTTGCAGAATTGGGAGGTGAGACCTTTGCAAGGTTATAGGGCCATGAAGGATTAATGCTGTTATAAAGGGCAAGTTTAACCCCCTTTTGTCTCTTTTCCCTTCTGCCTTCTGCCACGTGATGATGAAGCAAGAAGCTTCTCGCCAGATGATGGCACCTTGATTTTGGACTTTTCAACCTCAAGAACTGTGAGAAAATAAATTTCTGTTTGTTATAAATTACCCAGACTCAGGCATTTAGTATAGCAGCACAAAATAGACTAAGACGTCAGGTATGGAGCAGCTAGCCATTTGAGAACTTATAATAGTAAATATATTCTCATCAGCTTAAAAGGTGAAAGCAAGCCAGATATCCATCAATGGCTGAATGGATAAACAGGATGTGGTACATGCATACAATGAAATATTATTGGGCCTTACAAAGGAAGGAAATTCTGAGACATGCTGCAACACAGATAAACCTTTAGAACATCATGCTAAGTGAAATACACCAGTCACAAAAAGACAAATCCTGAATGATTCCACTCTATGAGGTACCTGGTATAGTCACACACATGGAGACAGAAAGTAGAAAGGTGGTTGCCAGGGGCTGAAGGGAGGGAAGAATGGGGACTTGTTGTTTAACAGGTGTAGAGTTTCAGTTTGCCAACATGAAGAATTCTGGAAATGGGTGGTGGTGATGTTTGCACAACAATGTGAGTGTACTTAATAGTGAATTGTACACTTAAAAATTATTAAAATGGTATTATGGACTGAACTGTGTTCCCCCAAAACTAATCTGTTAAAGTTCTAACCCTTATTGCCTTAAAATGTGAGTGTATTTAGATATAGGACTTTTAAAGAGGTAATTAAAGTTAAATAAGGTCATCAGGGTGGGGTTCTAAGCCACTAAAACTGGTGTCCTTATAAGAAGTAGGAAGAGACAACAGGGATGTTTTCCCAAGAAAAGGCCACTTGAGGACACAGCAAGCAGATGACCATCTGCAACAAAGGAGAGAGACCTCAAGAGAAACCAACTCTATCAACACTTCCAGCCTCCATAACTGTGAGAAAATCAATTTCTATTGTTGAAGTGACAAGGTCTGTAGAATTTTGTAAAGGTATATTGTTTGAATATGAATGGTATATTGTTTGTTATGTACATTTTATTACAATTTAAAAACAAATGTAAATAGTACCAGGCAGACTGGGGAAGAAGACTAGAAATGTATGGTAAGGCTACTATTTTTTTCCCCTGTGGTATTCCTCCCACTTGAACTCGGAAAGGCACAACCCCAAATCAGCATTGATATGGACAGAAGAAACTCCAGCAGAAGTCCTCTAGTTCTGGCTTAAGGGAGCAGAAAAGGGAATTCCTAACTCTTAGGTAGAGTCAGGGAAAGTCCATGCTTTTTCTTTGTCTCTGTCATGTTGTGCCCCAGCCTGCAAGCAGTCCTGTGGCAGCCTGTGCAGCAATAGCAGCTGCAGCAGCAACTGAAGCCCGTGGAGGCGAGTGTTGCTTTCTGATAAGAGAAGCTGCTGTCTCAAGAGGTGAGGAAACTCCTATTGCTGTTTTTGTTCTCACTATCGTCCCACTGCTTGGCTCTGATGTAGGTGTAGTCCAGGCAAGTCACAGCAGGATAACATAAGCACCAGGTTTTTGATTTGCTTTCTGATAAGAGAAGCTGCTGTCTCAAGAGGTGAGGAAACTCCTATTGCTGTTTTTGGTCTCACTATCGTCCCACTGCTTGGCCCTGATGTAGGTGTAGTCCAGGCAAGTCACAGCAGGATAACATAAGCACCAGGTTTTTGAATGAATAAGACCTGAAATTAAGGTCCTCTGGTATATGCTGCCTTATCACCTGGTGAGACTGGGGGGTCTCCAATGGTCTAACTGCAAGTTTTGCTCTCTCTTCTGTTTCTGGGACAAGGTCAGCCAAACAACCCTCCTCATCAACTGGATCAGGTACAGTTCCTGCTTATCCTGAGTAGTGGGTTTCAGTTCACTACTGAACTGAATTTGGAATTACTCAAACAAGTCAACCATATCCTCACATGAGAACCAGCCTTCTGTCACCTCACGATCTTGATACTACAAAGCCTACATTGATAACTCAGATTCTAAGTGAAATTCCCCGTGGCCCTGCATGATGTGTGGTGACCTCCTCCTTCACGCTGTGAGTAGAGGTGGCTAATAAACTGCAGTTGATGTCATCTGCCCAGTGTTGGGTGTCCTGTGTCTGGTGACCGCCAATAACCCTAGGCCAGGAATTCCTCTCTCATCAATGAGGTGACTAAAAGGCAATTAAATCATTGTCCTCAACTTTGTAAAGGGAATCTAAACAAAACCTACAGCAAACATTATAAATAGTGGTGAAAGACCGAATGCTTTCTGCCTAAGGTTGTGAACAAGGCAAGCATTTAGTGGTAAGCAAAATTTAGAAATGGCCCCCAAATCGCCACCACATGGTGTATACATCCTATACAATACCTGTTTAAAGAGTGTGGGCAAGACCTGTGAATCTGTTGGGGTAGTCACTTCCTCGATTAAGTTGATGTTGTGGCAAAAGTGCTGGGATAGTATCTTCCATGATTAAGAGATATATTTGGTAAGGTTCTGTCTTAGTAGACTGGAGAGAGATCCTCCTGCCAGCCTTGCTGAAGTTAGCTGCCTTGCTCTGAGAAGGCCACATGGCTGGGCCCTGAGGGTAGTCTCTAGTTGCTGAGAGCAACCCCAGCCAATAGCCAGCTAAAAAATGGGGACCTCAATCCTACAACTACAGGAAACTGAATTTTGCCAAAACCTGAGTGAACTTGGAAGAGAACTCCCCAATCTCCAGAGGAGAACACAGCTAACACCTTGATTTCACTTGTGAGACCCTAAAAAGAGAACCTAGCTAATTCATACTTGGACTTCTGACCCACAGAAATTTAGCAGCTTAAATGTGTGTTGTTTTAAGCAGCTAAGTTTGTAGCAATTTGATATGCAGCAATATACAACTCATATAGATGTCCTCTCACCACACTTACTGAAGATTGAGGTGGAAGTCCTAACCATTGAAAAGAAATACTGGGAAGGAACATTTGCAAATGGAAATGAAAATGACTTGTACTCAAAATATGTAAAGAACTCTCAACACTTAACAGTTAGAAAATAACCCAATTAAAAAATGGGCAAAAGACTTGAATAGACACTTCTCCAAAAATGGCATGTCACATGAAAAGATGTTCAACATTATTAGCCATTAAAGAAATGCAAATTAAAATTATGATGAGATAAACTCTGCAACTGATTAGAGTGGCCAAAATAAAAAAATACTAACAATATGAAGTGCAGATGAAGACGTGGAGCAACTGGAATTCTCAGACATTACTGATGGGAATGCAAAATGGTACAGTCACTCTAGAAAACAGCTTGGCAGTTTCTCATAAAGTTAAATATATGATCTAGGAATCTCATTCTTTGGTATTTTCACTAGAGAAGTAAAAATTATATTTATGCAAAAACCTGTATAAGAATATTCATAGTGGCTGTAGTCATAATTGCCTCAAACTGAAGCAACACAAATACCCTTTAACAGGTGAAAGGATAAATAAACTGTAGTATGTCCATACAATAGCATACTATTCCTCAGTAAAAGGAGGAACAACTCATATACAAAAGAACATGGATGAATCTCAAAAGCATTTTGCTGAGTGAAAAAAGCCAATCTCAAAAAATTGATGTAGTAGACAAACTCCCAAACATGTCTGTGTCCTGCTTCCCATATGTCAACTGTGAAACCTCGTATGGCAAAAGAAACTTTGCAGATGTGATTGGGTTAAGGATCTTGAGATGGGGAGATTTTTTTTGGATAATGCTGTTGGGTCCAACATGTTCACAGGATCTTTGTAGGAGAAAAACAGGAGAGCCAAAAGATAGAAAGGTGATGTCATCATGGAAGCAGAGAAGGAAAAAGCAGTGTGATGCTGGCCACAGGCCAAGGAAGAGGGGCAGCCTCTAGAAGCTGGAAAAGGCAAGGAATGAATTCTCCCCTAGAGTTTCCAAAAAAAAGGCAGCCCAGCTGATGCCTTGATTTTAGTAAGGAGAGACTGAATTTGTACTTCTGACTTCCCAAACTGTAAGATAATAAACTTGTGTTGTGTTAAGCCATAACTTTGTGGTAATTAGTTACAGAGCGATGAGAAAGTAATACAGTTGCATGTTGTATGACTGTATGTCATTTTCCAAGTGACAAATCTATAGTGACACAAAATAGATCCAGGGACTGGCAAAAGTCAGGAGTGGAGGGAGTATGTGACTGCAAAGGAGCAGCACCAGGAATTTGTTCTGGGGTGTTGGCACTATTCTGTGTCTTCAGGGGGGTGGGTGTGACAGGTATCAATGCCTACATTAAAATTCATAGAATTGTACATATGCAAAAGTCAGTTTTACTGTTTGTCAATTGTAAAATAAAAAAACAAAGAAAACAATGATGTATTAGTCCATTTTTGTTGCTTATAACAAAGTACACTGAACTGGGTGACTTATAAAGAAAATGAAATTTATTGCTTACAGTTTCTGAGGCTGAGAAGTCTAAAGTCCATCTGGTGGTGGTGACAGTGACCCAGGCATCTCACATTGCAAGATGGTGGAAGCAGAGAAAGCAGAGAGAGAAAGACAGACTCTTCTCTTCTTTTAAAGCCCTCAGAACCACGCCCCCTCACCACCATTTTTAATCCAGTCACTAGGCAAGGTCCTACAGTACAATCACCTCTTCAAGGCCCCACCTTTCAATTACCATTAATAGGATTTCCCACCCTCTTAACAGTCATAGTGGGGGCTAAGTTTCTAATACATAAAACTTGGGGGACACAATTCAAGCTTCAGGGAATTTTGGGGGGACATAACTCAATCCACCACAAATGAAAAACACTTTTTTCACTGAAAACAAAACAAAACAAACTTCTCTCGAACTTTGTTTACGTGTTTAAGAACTTGTAATGAAGAATGGAAATGATCATTTTGTTCCTCTCAATTTAACTTAACTTTTCAGCCATGGAGAAATAGTGATTCCATTATAAGCTAATTGATTAATAGCTTCAGGGAATTTTGGGGGGACATAACTCAATCCACCACAAATGAAAAACACTTTTTTCACTGAAAACAAAACAAAACAAACTTCTCTCGAACTTTGTTTACGTGTTTAAGAACTTGTAATGAAGAATGGAAATGATCATTTTGTTCCTCTCTATTTAACTTAACTTTTCAGCCATGGAGAAATAGTGATTCCATTATAAGCTAATTGATTAATTTCAAACTGAGTTTCCTGTGTGAGGAATTTGGTTTCTTGAAGGAGGGATAGTGCGGGGCCTAATGGTAGTGAACAGAATATGGGAGGCACCGAAGGCCTTTGACTTAAGTCTTGAACTTAAACAATAAAGTGGGGAAAAAATAGCTAGCCGGGTAGCGCACGAATCTTTTTTTCTTAGTATAAAAGTAAAAGAGAACTTAAAGAAGTTTAAAAATAAAATGAAAAATTTGCTGCAGGCAAAAACATTTGCTGTGGAAAAGTAAGTCAGAAATCTGATTATGTTGAACCAAATTGTCCATCTGTCACTCTCTTACATTCAAGGGCTGACCAAAGACTTCTTGCTCTCTAATTACCAGGGAACACAGAACAGGTATTGGTACCTGCTTGGTATTGGTACAGACATCAGTACCTGCTTGACTATACTTTGACATTCTGTAACTCATGCAATATGGGCCTGGAGTGCATGTATTTCCTTCAATTTGCATTGTTTTATTTGATACAATTAAGTAAACTGTAGCACTTATAGAATATTCTAGGTTATTCACAATTCTATTAATAAGAGATTATAAACTTTTTGAAAAATCTTTGGGGATTTTTGGCAGCTGGCCAGTACAGGGACCCAAACCCTGGTTATGGTGTTATAAGGTTGCACTCTAGCCAACTAAGCTAAGCGTCCAGCCCTTAATTTTTTTGGAAGTATAAAACACTTCATGAATTTGCATGTCATTCTTGTCCAGAGGCCATGCTAATCTTCTCTGTATTGTTCCAATTTTAGTATAAATGCCACCTAAGTGAGCATTCTATAATAACGTTTTAACTTATTTATACCCTTGCTAGATTATAAGCCTTGTGTGGGCAGGGAAAATGTTTAATTTATTTACAATTTTCTTTACTAACCTTGTACACATTAAATGTTTGTTAAATGAATAGATAAAGGTTTACAAGAATTTCACTGTCCAAATATTTTATTTGTAGAGCTTAACACAGTTATTTTGTGTTGGGGACACTCCTGAGAGTACTGGTGATACACTTGAAGGGGACTGAACTGTACCCACTGCTTTTACACAAGGTGCTTCTTAACCTTTTAGTTCCATCTATTTATTTGAGTACAACTACTTCATTCCTATAATCACTGCCTTCTTTCTCCTAAGTCAAAGCTCTTTCTGGCCTAGTGACTGTGTAATCTTTTTCAGGACTGGCTTGATATAATGCTCATTTGATATTATATTATTCCCCTCTACATGATGTCCCACATTTTGATCAAGTCAACATTTCATTTAACAGATGTCTCAGTAAAAGATAGCTCTGCAGTTGTAGCACAAGTAAATTTGGCACTCGATTGAAAATGTTGGCACACGAGGGAAGAGGCTACAAGTTAACTGATGTGCCATGGCATTATAATGCAAAACACTAACATATTTATTGAAAGAATACATTTAAACATTCTTAGAATTTCACAAAGGGCATTTCATAAATGTTAAATCTCCTGTATCTTTGTTGCTTTGATGTTTCAGAGTCTGCTGAAGGAATTGTCAGAAGTAATTTACAGGTATAGAATCTATTTTTACATTACCATGGAAGGAAATATAAATTAGTTTTGAAAATAAATCTACAAGGAAAGTATAAACTCTTAATCCTGATTCATTTGAAAAGACTTAAATGCAAACAGCCAATGGTTTTCAATTATGGGAGAGTAGATATTGAAAGCTTTAACATCATCTAATAATATAAAATCTGTCTTTAATACCCTAAATTAAATGAAAGAGAAGATATTTTTTTAAAAACTAGGTTAAGATTATTTTTCTTAATACAGGAGAAATTATCTTGAATTGTTTTATAGTTTTTTTCTGTTTCTTACACTTCTCCCCTGACTCAAGTTAAAATTCCTGGCTCAAATTAAAATATCTTTAGTTGTTTGATACTTTCTCAGCATTGAATAAGTGTAATGTGCAGAACAGGTGTTTATAAATGTGATTTGAAAGCGGGCCGCCTCTCTGAATCTTCTTTTCTCTCTTGGCCCCTTCCAACACTGTTCTCCACTTGTATCTGTGTTCCTTTCTTCAGTCTCTGCTCAAATGTCACCTTGCCACAGACGACTTTCCGTTAATCCGTTTTATAAAGTCTCAGTTACTCTCTCCCTTCCCAGTTCTCCCCAGTCCATTACCCTGTGTTTTCTTCTTCATTTAAGAAATAAAACCATGATTTTTCCATAGACAGAATGAGAAATTATGCAAGAAATTCTAACAGACTTTTGAATGTAAGTTTAACGTTTATTACGACAGTAGTATATGTTCTTTGTAAAAAGTTAGAAACAGTGTAAATAAAAGAAAAAAATTACTTTTATCATGCAATGGCATAAACATGCTTATCTAAACTTAATATTTTTCAGGCTTTTCTTTGGAAATATTAACTTACTTTAGTTTCTGCTTTCATTTTTTAAAAGCTTAGAGCACAAATAAAACATATATCATTTCTGAATGTAAATTACAATAGAATAATATACTATTAATTATAACTATTGGGAGATGAAAAAATTTGGAAAAGCTATGTGTTATGAAAAAAATTAGAAATAATATATTAACTGTATTATCAATATACATTTGTGTCTGTAAAAAAATAAAAAAATTCTTTTTATTTATTTTTAATTGACAAAATAGTATATATTTATTGTGACATTCTGTTTTGAAATTTCTACACGTTGTGGATAATATATTAACTGTATTATCAATATACATTTGTGTCTGTAAAAAAATAAAAAAATTCTTTATTTATTTTTAATTGACAAAATAGTATATATTTATTGTGACATTCTGTTTTGAAATTTCTACACGTTGTGAAATGTCTAGATTGAGCTAATTAACATATACATTACCTCACATGCTTGTCATTTATTTTGTGATGAGAAAGCTTAAATTAATAGTGTGTTATAATTCAATAATGTATTATTGTCTAGAGAATTAAATTTTTAATTATTTTTTAATTGGTATTGATTTTAAGATAAATATTTTAAAATTTTATTTCCAGTTGACTAAATAAATAGTAATAAAATATTTCAAACAAAATTGAGGTTTGCTTCTCTCTTCTGTAAGGTATGGATTACATAATTTTAATTTTAAAAAACTATGTAATTCATAGAGTGAATTAACCTGCACAAATAAGACATCCTTAGTAAAATCAACAGAGATACAGAGGCTACAAGATTCTCTGAAATGTTGAATTAAAATGCTGGACAAAATAACATTCTAATCAAAAGATTATTTCTATCTTGGCAGAAATGAGAGAGGACAGTTATGATAATGTTTTTACTACATGGTGCTGATGGTTGCTTTGAGACTTCCCTAATTGAACTCCCTTTCTGTCTAACACTAGTTCCAGTATCTAATATTCATGCCAACACCTACCCTGCAGATTTATTATGACCAGAATCACATACCAGTCAAGAATTAAGCACAACACACATAGCAGACAATTCACACAGGGACTTATTATCTTATGCATTCATTATGCAGGTTAAGTTTTACCGTTTGCTCATACACTAAGCTAAATTTGCCTCTTTTTTCCCTAAATGTGTCTCACCAACACGAGGTCTCAGTAATAATTTATTTTTTTAGAGGCAAGTTGAATACTGACTATTATGTCTGGGTTATCTAGCTAGCTATGTGACATAGATTTTTCTTGAACTATTTTCCTATCCTGTGAAACAGAAGTGACATTATATGTTTACCTGTAGATATTAACATGGAGAGATGGAAAAGACAAAAAACAATACTTGTCAATAGCTTTCAAAAATATAAAATGCGTGAAACCATCTTTTCCTTTTGCATATTTTATCAGGGGTTACAAATTGGTGGCCCTTGGACCAGGTGGACCCTAAGACATTTTATTTGGCATACATATGCAAGTATGCATATATATATGTGTGTGCATACACATATATGCATATATTTATGTATATGTGTATATACGTATGTGTACGTGTATGTGTATATATGTATGTAATTTCTCTTAGAAATAGCCTGTGTTCTTCAGGTACCAGATTCTTCACAATTCCTATTGCTTAATAATTAGCCCAGTTTTAAAATTAACATTGTATTTGAGTTGCTACCACAGTTGTTAAGAATCACCAATTTGAAAAATGAAAACTTATTTGTAGAAACATTAACAAATTGTAAACTTTAACAAATTCTAGTCCTTTCTTTGTTAGAACAAGTTTGGGCTGGATTAAAGATCATCAAGCTTCTTTTAGAAGTATCAACCAATGTCATATTGTTACACTGAAAATAGAAATTCTTATTCAAGTGGTTTCTGATAGAACTTGAAGGGTTTATGAATTTGAGTCATAAAATGTACAAAATTGCATCTTTATTTTTAGCATGTTCTTTAATTATGAATGCACACAAATAGCCACAGTAGTATTAGCAGTATTAGTAGTAGTATTAGCAGTATTAGTAGTATTAGCATTACCCATGACTCTATCACTAACAGACATCATAAACATTTTTGTATTACATTATAAGTTTTGCAGAGAACTTGAAATATTATATATAGCTCCTCTTTTTAAAAGAAATTACGGTGGTTATTAGATCCACTGTTACATCTTGTTAATGATGTTATTAAAAAGGTGCATATATTTTGTGCTATTCATAGTTTGATAATTATATTTTAGAATAATTTGTTTCCTTTCTAATCCTATGTATTTTAGTTCTTGAACTTAACATTATTTTGAGAAGTATCTTGACAAGAGAAAAAGAAAAGAAATAAAAATAAGAACCTATTGCTCTAAAACAATGTTCCTTTATCTAGAGAAAATATTTATTAAAGCAATGTACTTGTCTATTCTGTGCTGTCATATAATCTTTTGTTTTTAATGGAAGACAATATATTGAAAACATGTATCTCCCAATTGCAAAATTATTTCTTTAGTCAATGTTTCTTTACTTAAAGCACCCGTCTCACAAACGCAATTATATGCACAATTTATCTTCTAACATACTTAGCTAAAAGGAGCACAAAATGGTTTAAAATTCTGTATTAAGGATGTATTACACCCACCACTATATTTACATAAACTTGAAAATAGCAAAATATCACACATAATAGGAATTTGGAAACCTGGATAAAACATTCGATTGTCAAATTTTAAATGGCAGTTACTCTCCTTTACTTAAGACCTGGACTTTGAGAGCTTGTTATTTCAATAATGTACAGTTGTTATCTGCTTCAACTAGCTGATTTACGTTTTCCACAAGTTGGAGTTCGAGGTAGCATTTTAACGTTAATGTCAACCGTGGATTTGTGCAGAAATGCAATCGTTGCAGATACACCAGGCTCTAGAATGTGTCTTCACAACTACCGATGTGATGATACTCCCTGCTAATGTAGCTTGCGTCAGACCAGAGTGTGAATAAGTCAGATTATGCTCCTGTTGAACAAATTATGTTTTTTCTTACGTGCTACCCTAAGAACGGATTAGCAGAATTCTTACTTTCAAGAGAAGAATATGACATTCAAAAAATATCCAAAGTATTGAAAGACAGGTCAAAATACCAAAGGATTTTATTTAAAACGATTGAACATTACTCTCTTCCATCTCTATCTCCCCCCAAATAAAATCAATATGAAGAAAGTATACAGATATGAATAAAATATGATAATTTTATACCTCCAGCTTGAGTTTCTCCCTTTCACTCCAGATCCTATGTAGTGTTTAACAGAACAGTAATAGTTTATGTATTACTTACAATTTCTACCATTCATGCTAGACTGTAAACTCCCCAAAGTGGTGAACCTCTTTCCTTTGGCCCATCACTCTAATCTGAATTGGAATGGTGAGTTCTTGCAATGTATCATGCATTGGAATGCTTTATTGGCGAAGTGATGCTAGATGGCATCATAGGAGTATGAAGAGGTGAGACAATCAAGGCAAGGAAGCCAATGAACAGGTTACCCAGTGGCTCAAACCCTCTGGAAAATTCTAGAAGGGAACGTGGAAAACACCTCCAGAGCTCTGTAGCTCTCACATATCTTTGGCTGAGGGTTGCTCAGGAGGCATTAATGTCCCCGTGTGTTCCACTTTTTGTGTATCCCATGCACAGGTCTACAGGACAAGAGGAAGTCCTCAGCTAGAGTGTCAATCAAGGAGAAGGCCGTCCTTGGTGAGCACGAAGAGCTACGGGGAAGAAGGAGCCTCACCGTGCCTCCTACCACAGTCATACTGGCACATGGTAGAGAGAATTTCAGTACGATTCATAAGAAAGAAGTTATACGAAATTACGAAGAAAAAATCTAGAAATTCTAAGAACAGTGGTCTAAAAATAAAAAAAAAATCACCTTCTTAAATTTTTTGCTTTTATTATAATAATTTAAATTTGTTCAACTATAACATGCATGCCTTAAGGTCGGTGGAAGATGTAAAGTACATGCAAGAAAGGGGAAAAATAAATAAAACAAGATTACAGAGAACGAAAGCAAAGTGGGCTCTTTCCCACCGTTCTACAGCACAGAGGGCATGAATCAAGAACCGAGGGCAGATTATCTCATCTTTTACTCCCACCATGCAGAAATTATACTGTGAAAAATAGCACTCATTTGCGTCATCAGAGTTAAAAATCATACACAATTTGCAGACATCCACTCACACGTTTGAAATAGTTATAATGTTGGGTGAGGGAGGGAAGGGGAAATTATTCATTCTACAGCTTCCACTGGAAAATGCCTCAGAATTAAGGACGATTTTTTTTTTTACTGTGAGGTAATTGTTTTAAAGTGCAGATGATTTTATGATAGTCACTATGATAGTCACAACAATTTGCTTCCATGTCATTAATTAATTCTCTTCCACTTAAGTTTATTTTCCTTCGAAGTCTAATTGGATGCAATATAATTTTTGTGCACAGTTGCATTTATCATGCACTTTACTGCTATTATTTATATCACTCTGTAGAGAATTAACAAAGGGCAAGAACACTAGATAAAGATTTTTACACATTTTAAATGTCATTTTATAAATATTTTATAGAAGATGGATCTAAGACGAAAAGTTTCACACTATTAAAAACGTAGAAATGCTATTTAAAACATTTAAATCATGCCAATGGAATTATTTTTTTTAATAGTCCATGCCAATTATGTTGCAAAAGAGATTCTGACACTATGAAAGATGCCAATTTTAATGCTGGTTTACCAAAATGTATTTCTGAAGAACTAATTTATATAGTTAGCATCTGGTGTGAGTTTGCCCCAGTTCCATTCCTGATGTATGGATTCCGTTTGATATCTTTGACAAAGTGCTATAGCAATCAACCTGGTTTTAATTTAGCTTTTGAGGGGACAATCAGCCAAATTCTAATCTCAGATGTGTGAAGTTATCACATATTTCATAAATATGCAGCTTTGCAATATCAAAAATGAATTTGAGACATTTATGGCAAAGCATAGTACATGAGAGCCACAGAAGGGTGGATGAAGTCATTTTCAAGGAGTGAACTAGGGGTTTTACTTGTGCTTTCCAGAATGCATGACTCTGATTTTTCTCTCTTTGATGTGACAAAGTTAGTGCCCACAGGATATGGGGGACACCAACAGCAGCTCCGCCATTGCAATATTACAGCCTTTGACCAAATATGAGTTCATGTAGAGGATTACCTAACATAAATTGTTTACAGTGTGTTTTTACTAAACTCTTGTCTTTTTTTTTTTTCCTACACTCATCACTCTTTCATTCTTATTCTTGTTATTACCCCTGTGATATTTTAGAATCATAGAACCATGAAGCCTTTCAGCGCATCTAATCCAACCTCATCCACAGCTTGGACAAATGGATGTTTGGCTTATTCTTCAATATTTTTGCCCTTCTACTGTCTAACTACTTGATTAATTAAATTAATACCAAGTAAGAAATAGTCTGTTTTCCTTTGGGTTTTCTCTTTTTATTATGGATTAATGAATGTCAGAGTGTCCTTGACATCTAGATCTATTGCTGTTAGAAATCCCTTGACATCAATCCTTGATTTATTCTTGGAAGAAGATATTAAACTTAAAGGAATTGGCAAAATTTTATTTGGAAAATGGTGAGTGTTTGAAGCTCTGCATAGTTTGTGTACATTTATAGTTTAAATATTAATAAAAGCTTTCCATTAAATACTCATTCCAGATACATGTGTGATACTCATTCATAAGGAAATACCAAATTAGTTTTATAGAAACTTCTAAAACTAGTATAAATCAATCCTCAATGCAATATTTATCTCTGTCCACACATTATATTAAAGTGTGCTAAAATGTATAAATTTAACCCTGATATATAAGTACAGAAGGCTCTTTTATGTGATTTATGGGATCACTGAAGGATTTATTTTTCCTCCCCAGTCACTTTTTTTCTATTATCATCTTGAGATTTATATTATCCAATCAGGTAAAGACCACTTTCAAACCTATTTAAATAACTGCTGATAGATCATAACTTTTCTAGAAAGGAAAAGTAGATACTCTAGTGATATTCTTAAGATTTAACAAATCTTGAACAGGAGAATTTGGCTGCTGAGATTTTCAACATCAATCCACCCTTCGTGTTCTTACGGGTCTGTTTTAAGTCCCTAAATAGAGAAATAAACTGTCTACATTAACTTCTCAAAAACTATTATCAAAAAAGTTAGGTTTATTTTAAGTTTAATTTCAGGAAAGAGTATCAGTGCAGATGATTTTATGATAGTCACTATGATAGTCACAACAATTTGCTTCCATGTCATTAATTAATTCTCTTCCACTTAAGTTTATTTTCCTTCGAAGTCTAATTGGATGCAATATAATTTTTGTGCACAGTTGCATTTATCATGCACTTTACTGCTATTATTTATATCACTCTGTAGAGAATTAACAAAGGGCAAGAACACTAGATAAAGATTTTTACACATTTTAAATGTCATTTTATAAATATTTTATAGAAGATGGATCTAAGACGAAAAGTTTCACACTATTAAAAACGTAGAAATGCTATTTAAAACATTTAAATCATGCCAATGGAATTATTTTTTTTAATAGTCCATGCCAATTATGTTGCAAAAGAGATTCTGACACTATGAAAGATGCCAATTTTAATGCTGGTTTACCAAAATGTATTTCTGAAGAACTAATTTATATAGTTAGCATCTGGTGTGAGTTTGCCCCAGTTCCATTCCTGATGTATGGATTCCGTTTGATATCTTTGACAAAGTGCTATAGCAATCAACCTGGTTTTAATTTAGCTTTTGAGGGGACAATCAGCCAAATTCTAATCTCAGATGTGTGAAGTTATCACATATTTCATAAATATGCAGCTTTGCAATATCAAAAATGAATTTGAGACATTTATGGCAAAGCATAGTACATGAGAGCCACAGAAGGGTGGATGAAGTCATTTTCAAGGAGTGAACTAGGGGTTTTACTTGTGCTTTCCAGAATGCATGACTCTGATTTTTCTCTTCATGTTCTGGTCTGTTCAGGAATCTTGTAATTTATCAGTGGACAGAACAGAAAGGTTTTGTGCGGGAAGAAGGCAGGGTTGCCGAACATGAAAGTCATAGATGATCTGAGATCTACTGAGTGCACAAAGTGGTTTTGTTTTCCTTCAGTGATCCCTGGTTGTACTAGTCATTGATCCTTTGCATTCTTCTGCACAGATTTTCATAAATTGCAGTTTGCTAACTTTTACAGTGGTTTTATACACTGCTAAATATGACCTCTTTTTTTTGAAATAGGCTTTCTTGATTTAATTCTTCTATTCATTTTCCACAACTCATGTAACTGGGATGGATTGTGGGATATGCCTTTCTCTCCAAGATGCCTTTATTTTTGACCAGTCTTTGTATTTCCCATTGTGCTTACATAACATGCTGTGGTGGTGTGTAGAACTATTTATTTTCTTCTTTTCTTTTAATTCATTTCCTCTCTTCCTCCCCAAAGAATCTCAAAATTTTAGGATACTTTATTCCACTTTAATCACTATTAAAGAAAATGGAATGGACAGATAGCTAGAACAATATTAGAAGCTGGCAAAGAGTCCTTGATATTTCTACAGTTCAACCAACCTTCTAAATTTCTGGTCATCCATGAAAGGCATCCAAAATGTTTTATCCTTGAAACTTCTCCATGGGGTCTCAGAGTGCAACTTAGTTGTACCATTAAGAGAAATATTTACTGCAGGAGCTCATATTTTGAACGTTTTAGTTTTACATTTTGTAAACTGTTCATCTATTCTATACATCATATTACCACTATATTGTATATAATTATGTTTAGCTGATTGCAGCTTTTGCCATGTTCTAATGAAACACCTACTTGTCATTTTTTAGTTTTCCTTACTGGAGCCATGGCTCTTAAAACATTATTATTTAATATGATTAATAACACTTTTTTTGGATTTAGGCTACATTCTGATAGACACAGACCTATTCTGAAGAAGTAGCTTTATTTTTAAAAATGCAATTCAATTGAAATCAACATTATGCAGTTCAAAATATATACATTTATTCTTCTTTAACTTGGAAGAATTATAGTTCTGGAATGCATTTCTTTCTATTATTAATAACGGCTATATCTGAAGATTAAGTCCCATAGGCAAACCATATGCCAGCTCTCACCACAGTTTACCTACTTTAAACAGATAATTTAAAACAGCACACTCAAGTGTATTATCTTCCTTAACTCTTAGATATCATTTGAATACTTCATCTGCAAGAAAGTCTCAAGCATAAATATTTGGTGTGTTTTGTTGTAACCAGCCCCTTTCACTCTGCAATAACATGCTGTTTGTATCATACAGTTAATTAATCATCTGGAATGGCAATTGGATGATTCAGTAACTGAGACAAACCTTCAACAGAATATTTCAAAATCTAGTCTAGATATAGATTTTTTTTAATAAAGTTACATGTTTAATATCTTGGTTTCATTGATGAATCCTAGCTTCTCTTACCCAACTCTTAAAATAACCAACTTTCTTTCAATTTTTATTCAGTGTAACATGGTAAGTCACTGAACACTTAAAATTCAACAAATACTTATTCAGCCCCTACTGTATGCCTAATACCTTGATAAGTACTGACTGCCTTACTCACAAATATACCAGCAAGACTTCATTTCTGAACTCAGAATTTCACGGTTCATTTACATATTCACAAGTTATGATAATGACAAGAGTTATGGTAAAGATAAAAACTAAATAAATAAAATGAAATGGAGAATAAGAAGTATTAATGGCACAACCATAAATTCCAATAAAGAATTAGTGATCAAAATTCTTTTTGATTTACTTTTTTCAACAAATAGTTCTTAAGTACTTCCTATTCTCCAGGCCCTATTCTAAACATTGGGGATACGTCAGTGAACAGAAGAGACAAGATGTTGGTTCTGGTGAGGCCAACCCACAAATGGGGGAGACAGAAAATAAATCATAATTATCATAAGTAAATAAGTTATGTAGTGTGCAACCTTTGATTAACCATTATTTTCTCCCTTCAAGGCAAAAAAACTTAAGTCCTGGTAAAGGCAAATATTTGAGGTAAATTTTTAATGATTTAATTCAAATTATTCATGATGGATATTCAAGTATATCAGAAAAATATGAAATAAGTTTCAGGTTGACTCCCCCCAGTTTTATATTTTTTGTCATTAAGAAACAAGTTTTCACATATTTAGTGTCCCTGAAAACAGACTGTATCTGTTAATCAGTAGGATGTTAACAATCATTGTCAACAGGGCACCAGCTGCAATGCAAGTTATCACTCGCTGTAAAAGCATAAACTTGGCTTTACTTAATTCATGGTGACATGATGGGCAACCACTACCCCTTGACCTTTGCGTTAACACACCATTAATAAACCCTTAAAAAATGTGAACCTGGGACATGGTCTGAAACTTTCCAGTAATTCCTTGTGTAAGGTCAAGAAAATACCAAGTCAAATCTTGCAGGAAGTGTGTCAACACCTTAAAAACAAAAACAAAATAACAAAACAAACAAACAAACTCCTTGAGATATCAAGGGAACAATATTTTGAGAAATACTCTATTGCCAATGCTGTTGATGGCACAGGGGATGGTATTATGTGGGGAAAAGCAGGGACAGAGATGACTGATTAGAAAAGTGATTCAGGAGAATCCTATTCAGAGTGAGAAGATGTTTTGAGAATACTCTATCCAATTTGCCTCATATTTCCCTTTTAACGTGTACACAAGAGCAATATGTTAATGATGGCAGTGACGTTCAAAAGAAATCTGCAATATTTTAAAATTAAAATTCCAGGTAGTAAGAATGTATAATATTCAGAGTGAGAAGATGTTTTGAGAATACTCTATCCAATTTGCCTCATATTTCCCTTTTAATGTGTACACAAGAGCGATATGTTAATGATGGCAGTGACGTTCAAAAGAAATCTGCAATATTTTAAAATTAAAATTCCAGGTAGTAAGAATGTATAGTCAAATAAGCATTTTTTTCTTATTTTCAGTAGAACATAAATTATTGGTTCATCTTACACTTAATGGTGTCTTAGGTTTTATGAAATATGTACAATAATTTTAAGAGCAATAGCTTTTACTTTTATTCGTGCAAAGTTATTTTCAAACAGGGGCAAAATTCTCCATATGTTTGATAACCACTACCGAAAAATATCACTTCTTTGGATTTTTACACATGAACATTCACTGATCAGCAGGTAAAAAAGGCTATATCATCTGCTGTAATTAAACAGGAAGGTTTTAATTAAGTTACTAAGTAATACCTGTAAGCTACCAGTAGGAAAATAAAAATCAATGTATTAGCTCTTTTTGTCATTCAGGATAGTTTAGTCAGGGTTTTAAGAACCAGTGTATCGTTTTCTAAAAGCATTTTACCATGATTTAGAATTTTTTTCATCTCTACCACTCTGAAAGCTTATTCAAGTTGGTTTTTAACAACAATGTAGTTTACTCTGTAAATTCAATTATGTTTGAATAGCTGCTGCTGTGTTGTGCGTACCTAGCAGGTACAAAATTTTATGACTTGAAATTTTTATCCATTATTACGACAATTAAATGCAATTGATTGTCCAACAGCATGACTGGAGACAAATGGCAGTGGGGTGAAGAAGAAATACACACCTTAAATCCTTTTGGTGCCTATAGCAATTTCAGTCTCTTTTCTACCTTCAGCTTCCTTCAGTTTCACTCTGCTTCTCTCCTCTTCCTCCCCACACCAACCCCCCAACATGTGTAAAAATTAACACTTTTCTTAAAAACAAAAAACTAGAGAACAGAGTGATTTTTGTACATTTTTGGTGCATTGGGGAAGGAGAGAATTCTTCCTGATGCAGCTCAAATTACACACTGTGGCTACTATTTTTAGAGCTTTTTGATCAGTTCTGATGAAAAAAAAGTGCAGCTATTAATAGATGATATTAAGTCCTTTTAAAAGTCAGATAAAATCTGGACTTTTTATTATTGTTTTTGGTTTAAGAATGTGGTACTTTTCTACTTTTATGGGCAAATGTTATTTTAAAAATCATGTAAGGACTCTATCATTTATGCATTTTATTGTTTGTGTTAAATATCAATAATAAAATAAGCATTCTACATACCATATGGTAAAAATACCATTAATATTTCTACTAAAATTGCTTTCTAAATTTATTGGTAGAATTTTATCTTTTTATGTTACATAATTTCCTTTTGTAGTTAACTAAATGGTGAAATTATAGAGAGTCTAAATAGCACACTGTGAGATACATATCTCAGCAACAGGATTACCCTGAGATGTATTCGTTACTTGGTGAACCAAGTTTACCAGAAATTGGAGAACGATGAAACTTTTATGTAACTGAAAATTTTCTCTTTAATTGGCATAACTTTAAATTTTATCCACTTGGATGAAATTTTTTTCTTCAGATGTATTGTTTTCTGTTCTGCCTTAAGAAACAGAATACACTCAATTTTGTTTGACAGGACCCAGAATTGTTGTCATCATTATAAACATCAATTCCTCAATGGCAATCAGAAGAAATCCAATATGTTTAGGAGATTTCAAAGGCAAATTAATTATCATATGAGCATATTTTTATGACTTTTAATTTTTTGGTTAAAGTCATCTTTTTCACCTACTTTTTATTCAAATCTCTTTTCTCAGTCTTTCCACACGAATGAACGAGACTACGAGCTATTTTTTTTTTAATATTTATTGTTTTTTTCTTTTCTTTTCCTCCATTTTTTTTTTTTAAACTCATATTGTCAGTTTTTTTTTCCAGATTTTTTGGCCTTCTCACTTTTAAGACTTGGCTGATACATTAAATGATGAGAGCAAGTCTTTGCTTGGACTAACTTCTTCAGTTCTTCTTGGCTATATTTATTGGAAGGGTTTTCTCTTCCTTCTCTTGTTAGGACTGATTCAGAACATCAGCCATGCCTGCTAACAAGTGCTGACTATACACAGTGTTCCTATGATAAAAATGAGAGTCTTTAAATGTAAATGTTATTAATTTACCAAAATGCAAATTCTCTACTCCAATTTTATATAACATGGCATTTGGATGTATAACAATATTGATGGAGGGCACCATGTGTTGCTGCCAGAGTTTGTTTCTGATGTTCTAATGTCTGTGCCAACAATACAGCTAATGAGTATATTTAAAAAGCCAAATTTGACATTTATCTGAAAAGAAAGTTTTTGGTCCTTATAGATTATAGTTTACGTGATTCCATCAGATAAGAAAGTAGCATTAAAAATTCTTTCTTAAAAATTTGAAATTTATCTTCTAGTAATTGGAATATTTCAATAGAATTACCAAAATGATCACAAAGCCCATAATTTAGAGCTCTTACCACTAGTCTCTAATACAACAAGGACCAAAGTTTCATGATGAAGTATACTCTGGACAAATAACATAACCAAGCCCATGTATCTTTTATTTAAGTCTTTTCTATTGTGAAATTCTAACATGTGCTTCTGTTCCTCATTATACATATATATTTCTCAGTCAAAATATATAATTTTTAGAATTTCTTCCCACTTTCTACATGTGAAAACATGTAAAAGAACTTTGTGAATCAAGCCCGTGTCTCTCACTTGCAATGGTTTCAATAGGGCAGGGAAAAAAATCTTTTTCCTCTACCCATCTTCGGTTCTCTGGCTGGGGCCCTGCGAATTGGACTAACAAAAGACAGATTAACAAGAGAAAAACAAACAGAAGTTTATTAACATGTGTGTGTGCACACACATGGGAGCACTCAGAAGTGAGTAACTCCAAGGAGTTAGGTTAGGACTTGGGGCTTATACGGCATCTTAACAAAAGAACAACAAATGTTAAGAGAAGGGACAAGACAAAGGAAAAGGACTTTAAGCTTCTAGGGACAGCAAATTGTGGGACGGCTAACATATGGGGAAACTAATGACAGATAAGGACTAGTTTTATTTCATTTTATTTTTTTTTTTGTTAAATTTTTATTTTTTTCAATATACACTGTATATGATTATTATGGCCCATCACCGACACCTCCCGCCCTCCTCCCTCTCTCCCCTCCCCCCCAAGAATGTCCTTTCCGTTTGCTTGTTGTAACAACTTCATGAAAGTATAGTTGTTATATCTTCTACCCCACCACCACCCCCGGTTTTTTTGTGTGTGTGTGTGTATGTGGGTGAATTAATTTGTTTGTTTGTTTGTTTTTTTTTTTTTTGTTTCCCTCC
>NW_007727087.1:18867-23620 GCF_000696425.1 Galeopterus variegatus | reverse complement strand
GATGTGTATTTTGCAAATATTTTCTCCCACTCTGTTGGCTGTCTTTTAGCTCTGTTAATTAGCAAGTTTTATTACACAGATTCCTTTGCTGTCTCTGGCTGATTAACAAGACGTTTGTCTCAGGTGATTGTCTTTCCTGGTTGGGGTAGGGAGCATCTTTACAAATTCATGTTTTTAAGCAAATAGGGGGAGGGCAGAGAGCTTTTCTTGTATCTACTTCTCAATCACTTTCAGCTCAAAATAATCTTTATGCAAAAGTGGCACATTTTGCTGCTTTTTACTTCATAACTCTTGCTCAATTCCAAAGCAGTTATATTTTTCAAGCAAAGATAATGTGATGGGATATATGAGCTCTTTCAAGTGAATAGTGTAGCATAAAGGCTACAAGGCTGGGTCTGAAGTCACACTTAGTTCAAACCCTGACTTTGTTACTTTTAATTGTGAGATATTGGGCAAGCCATATTTTTAATTCCTGGGCTTCACTTTCCTTGTCTGTAAAATGGGAGGGGTTGGGGAATATTAAGGGTACTTTTAGAGCTATAGAGAAGATTAAATGAGAAAATCTATTTAAAGCAGTTAAATATGCCTGACCTATAGTAAACGCTCAATAAATGTTACAGCCTACAAATATATTTTCAGGATAACTATTTCACATTCAGAGACGAAATATGGGAAGGAACAAGAATTTACAGTGTGCTCTTTCCCTGTATATATTTCATTGAATAATCCATCTTCCACAATATGAAATCTAACTTAGACTCATGCAAAAAAAAAACCCTTCAGAATGTAGCCAGGAGGCTCAGGTTTTGCTTTTCTGAATATTGTCACTGTGCTGGAAAGAAAACAGGGAATTATATTAGATAGACTTTATTTTTTACTATCTTGAAGCTTACTATCTAAAATGAGTTTGTATAAACAGCAGTTGATTTTTTAGAAGTGATAACATAGAACATGATTCAGTTAGACACATAGTAATCTCCATTACTTCTAGTGACTACAAGTAACTCACTTTAATTTTAACATATTTTAAAATCAGTAACCATCCCTGATGCCTAATATCAAAGATAATATTGAGGACATTTTGAAAGCTAAAAGAAAACAAAAATTATGATATTTATTGATGTTTTATACATGAAAATCAGAAACAGGATAGGTTTTGTGGCTTAATTCTCCAGAAGTGTCTGTTTTAAATTATTAATAATTCAATTGTCGCATCTAGAATGCAGCAGATTTTCTTCACATGCTTCAACCTTTTTCTGTCTCCTTTAAAAGTGAATTGGAATAATCTGTGAGTTTGACTTGCACAGTATTTAATAATTAATAATGAATTTTGTAGTAATGCATTATTCTATTACAATAGGATAATGACCCATTTAATCAGAGAGATACTAAAACATATGTACTTTGATCCATGTCACAATCAGTCATCCAAAAATGTATCGAGGGATTTTAGAAATTATGGTGAATGCTAAAAAGGGTATTGAATATTTTGAAAGAGTTTACAATACAAGTGGGCGGACAATAGTAATGCATACATCACAAGTAAAACATAATTAAATGTACCTAGGAGAATACAAATGATATTTTTCAAAAACTCTAAAGTAACAGATAAGTCCTGAGCGCTGTCAGCATTTCAAGCAAGTCATGCCAATTCCAAATGCAGTGCGGCATCACCAGAAGAGCTGTAGAAACTGATTTAGTGTTTGAAGTTTTTTCACTGCCCTAGCCATGTCATGCCCTGTACATTGCAGCTCATGATTATCATCGCTTCCTGGGTGGAGATAGGTTCAACACTCGTTACATCAATATCCTATTTGGAAGGCTGCATGGGGTAATACTCTCCTCATATCTGAGAAAAAAAAGTGGCTCAGATCAATCAGAGGTATGGGAGGTCTGCTAACCTTATCAGGTTTAGAGAGACATGAGCATGGGGCTTCAGTCACTTCCCCCTCACCCATGTCTGGGATAATTGCTAAAAGGCATGTTTTATCAACAGTTTCCAGATTAGCTCCCACCATCATCAATTATAAATTATCCAAATGTTACCACAATTTGTATAATGTGATCCCCACCCTTTGTTGCAATGTTCCTGGAATTTATGACACGAAGAGCAATATACAGGCAATCAGTAGTAAATTCTTGTCAAACAACTTTAGAATTACCCCTTAACTTCTCTTTTAAATTTTTTTTATTCCCTTTAAAAAATTTGTTTGTAACTGGCTGCTGAGTGGGACCTTGAATCTGTGACTCCTGGGCTGCAGTCCTAAACTTTGGCCCAAATAAACTTTAAAACATATTTTTACCTAAGTTTCTTCCTTTAGGTCAACATGCTCTATATAATTTCTATATAAAGCTGTAAGTTTGTCAAGTGAAACTCACAGCAGTGTAGGGCATGTTAGCCCCTATAAAATAGAATTGAGAACAGGCCATCATTAGCAGATCATTTTCTATTGTAAAATGGTGAGAATGCATGCAGGGCCACAATGTGGTGGTATAGGTTGTGCACTGTACAACTCCAGAGGACACCATTTACATTATCATCCACGGAGACCCCCTGCCCCCCAGCCACCATTGTTGTGCAAAGGAAAACTTTCACTACCATGTGTAATGGCCCTGCACGTGTTAGTTACCTTCATTTGCTTACTTAATCCTGGGCACATTTTTTCATTTTGTTTAATAACAGAGAGGAATCTGCAAACCAAAGTGCAGATTCAGTACAGAGTAGATGAGCAGGATTTTCAAAACAGGAATGGCTAAGCCAGTATACATGGCAGTGAAGATGTAATTGTACCATCAGTTGCTTACATATGCTTTAAGAATCCATATGGCAAGATTCTGACAGAGACTTTTTTGAAGGGGTAAGAAAATATTTTATTTTCAGTTTCTGTTGTTTGTCTTGGTCTGTATCAGTTACTTTTGAGAATTGAATTGGTGAGAAGAATCTTACATTTTTGTACGTCTGGACCATTGAAGGATCTTGAGTGGAGTTGAAAGCAAATCTCTTTGCACAAAATGTGGCCATTAAATATTAGTTTAAATCTCTGTCTCTTCCTGGATCTTTACCAACCACCCTCAAACTAATTCAGCAGGATTAAGAATATGTCAAATGACAGGAAGTTAAAAAAAAAAGTTTATTTTATTTTATTTGTACCTTCCGGATAACTGTATGTATGTTAGGCTGTATAATATATTTGAATAAAATATCATAGACTGAAGAACTGTGAACAGAGAAAGGAGTGTTTAAATGTACTAACATATGCTGTGTTGAGATTCAGCTGCCACCGTTTTCCTTTGCCACACTTCTGTGTAGAAGAGACACGCAAAGATGAAACTACCACTGTCTTGGAAAGACAAAGTAGAGGAAGTCTTTTCTGAATTGTATACTTCTTGGCTCGTATCAGTTGAAATCATTTTACTTGATTATATTGGAGATGAGAAATGCCTAATGTTTTATGGACACTGCAAACTCAATTCCCTGATTTATATTGACAAAAAGAAGAGTGGTTGAATAGGGTTGGGTGTTGCATAGGGCATTGATTGGAAAGGGGTACAGGGACTTTTTCAGGCAATGGTCATGCTATACCTTGAATGTGAGAACAGTTACATTTTGAAAAACCAGCTGCCTATATCCAAAAGGAACATTCATGTAGAAAATACATTTTTTTTCTATGTTCTGAAGGAACAGTAGTGTGCTCTGTATATTGAGAAACAAATGGGGACCAGCCAGTTAGCTTACTTGGTTAGAGCATGGTGCTGGTGACACCAAGGTCAAGGATACAAGAAGTCTTTTTGAGAATTAATTCCTGAAGAGCTTGAGCATTTAAATGAAAATAAAAAATGACAACATCACTTTAAAAATGTCCAGGTCACTATCTCTGTGTATACATGTGTACATGTGTGAGTATTTGTGTGCTTTAAACAATAATTATCTTATTGCTAAAAATGTAAAATTTGTTTGCTATAGACATTGAAAAATTCCTATTATTAAATATTGCAATATTGATAATATTTAGTACATTCTTTTTGAAATATTTGTGTATGAAATACTTTTATCCTTCTTTGCCTCTTTCAATCACTGCTCAATTGGGACTTTACTGTTAGGAGCTCATATTTGTAATTTGGTGTGTATCATTTCAGATTTTATTTACCCATGCAATGAAGATTTTTGGTATGAATGAATGAATTTACAAAGTAGATACATGCATCCGCGTGCGCACGCACACACACACACACACACACACACACACATATTCTACAGCTTGATCTTCATTTAATGATACACGTGCGCACGCACACACACACACACACACACACACACACACACATATTCTACAGCTTGATCTTCATTTAATGATAAAAGCCACTTGGAGGTGTCTGTATCACATTTAAAAAAAATTGCTAACATCACTTTTTGCGGTTGTTTTACAGAATCGACGTGGACTAGACCTGTTCTTTTACAGCAAGGAGGATTATGCGCTGCCCTCAAAGAAGAGTGCTGCTTCTACGCCGACCACCCTGGAGCGGTCAAAGATTCCATAGCTAAGCTTAGAGAAGGGCTAGAAAAGTGCAAAAAAAGAGCGAGAAGCCAATAGTAATTGGTTCCAAAGATGGCTTTCAAGTTCCCCATGGCTCACCACCCTGCTGTCCTCCCTGGCAGGCCCCCTATCATCTTGGGGCCTCATGCCATTCGCAAGGTTGTGTCCCTTACAAGGCACAACACCACTTATCTCGTAATGCTCACCCAGGTGGCAGA
>NW_007727087.1:16336-17969 GCF_000696425.1 Galeopterus variegatus | reverse complement strand
CTTTAAGCTGAATGTTAAAACCTCCCCTCCCTATCTGCCTATAAAAACAAGTGCTTGTGTGATAATAAATGGAACTGCGTTGACAGAACCCCCGCTGCGTCTGAGTGTCCTTTAACTGGGCTGGGGGGCCGGCGGTGTGCTCACCTCTCTTCACGGCTCTCTTCCCCCGTCTCCTTCCAAAGGGGACTGGAGGGAAAGAGTAATCCGGGCCCGTTCGCTCACTCACCAGAAGGAATGAGGCTAGTGCTGTACGGGTCGGCCGCCAGCTGCGGACCCGACAATTTAAGTATTTAAAAAATATTTCAAGCATTGCTAAATAAGATTATGTCTAGATCCAAAGGGTCAATTGAAAGCATATGCCACCTCCAAAGTTTATTCCAAAGGAGTTTTAGTAATCAAAGTTTTAAAGTTTTTGATTTCAGAGGGATTTTGCAGCAAATATTTTAAACTTTTAACCTGTCCATAAGTCACAGAGCACGTATGTGAAGTTGGTGAGTGTTCACAAATGCATACACATGTAATCTACAACACTTTCAAGACAAAACTTTCCAATCTTCCCAAAAACTTCTCTCATATGACCTTTCTCAGTCAATGCCTGACCCTCTCCACCACACAGAGGCATCAACATTATTATTTCTTTCACCACAGACTAGTTTTGTCTGTTCTAGGACTTAATAAAAATAAAATAAATCTGTTGATACTCTGTGTCTAGCCTCTGATTTGCCACATGTTTTTGAGCATCATACACATGTCAGCAATCTGTTCCCTTTTATTGCTGAATAGTGTTGAGTGTAGGAATCTATCAGAATCTCTTTATCCATTCTCCCATTGAATATTTGGGTTGCTTATAACTTGGATAGTATTATGACTAAGTGTCTATGATCATTTTTATACATGCCATTTTTCCGCATGTATGCTTTATTTCTTTGAGTAAATATTTAGAAATGAAATTGCTGTGTCATAAAGTTAGAGTATGCTAACTTTTTGAGAATCTGCTAGGCTCACTTCTAAAGTGGTGTATCATTTTATTCTTCCACCAGCAATGCATGTGAATTCCGGTTAATAGCCAATATTTTAAACTACTAACTTCAAAGGGATTTTGGTACCCATTATTCTACAAGAATCATGAGTCTAGATGGACAGTTTGGTCACTGTCATCATAGTTTGATTAAAATGTAGAAATTAAAATAAGTGAGCTACTTTTAGCTCTAAGGGGTCATTTTTTAAGGCAAGAGTTAAATATCAGAAATCAGAGAACAGTCTGCACTTCTGCTAATTGTAAGGTGCATTTAGAAAAGGTCTTTGACTTTACAGCTGTCCTTAGCAGATTTTACAACTACCACATATGTTTCAATATCAAAAGTATTTTGAAATATTATATACATTTTTAGTTGCTTAAAACAGAATTCAGATAATTCCCTGTGTTTTTCTTCTCAAAAGCTTGCACAAGCCACCATTTCTCACTGACTTAATTGTTAAGTGCATTACCCGACCAAAAATAAACACCTTCC
Organism: Galeopterus variegatus; assembly: GCF_000696425.1. Taxonomy (NCBI): domain Eukaryota; kingdom Metazoa; phylum Chordata; class Mammalia; order Dermoptera; family Cynocephalidae; genus Galeopterus; species Galeopterus variegatus. The sequence continues at coordinate 16,458 of NW_007727087.1, read as the reverse complement.
CTCGATTTTGTCCCAAATCTTTAGAGTTCTTGCCAGCCCTAACATTTCCTTATAACTCTCAAGGCTTCCAATAGAGGTTTTGGGGTTAGACAGACCTCAAATTCTAACTTCAGCCTTACTAA
>NW_007727087.1:13255-15618 GCF_000696425.1 Galeopterus variegatus | reverse complement strand
ATAATGCGAATAAAGCACTTAATAAATAATGTCTGGAATTTGTAGTTATCAGTTATTGCAGCAGCGGGAGTCATTTTCCTGAACTCTACGCTGTAGACAAAGTGTGGTAGTTCATATTTTCTAAATGTATCCTGTTTTCTCTCTGCAGTGCCTTTGTCTGTCTTGTTCCTCCCTCTGGCAGGCATCTCTCCCTTCTTTCTTAGAAATCCAAATCCTCAGGGTAGTGCTCAATGCAAAGGCTACCACTTTGGTCTTTTCTGAATGTCTCCAAGCCTTCTCCGTAGAAAGCAAACAAAGAAACTTTCATGTGAAGTCTGTCCTTTAAAAACAAATAAAGCCATTTTTGTTTTTTATTGTAACTTATCACCATGTTTTATACTTTAGAAAATACGTTATAGTGATAAAAGAAGTTGTTCTGTTTTGTTTATTATATGCCTTAGCCTTTGAAAGTGACAAAGAGCACCGTGCCACCTCACATTGCAATCTTTATCACCACCCTGACAGCTAACATGTATTAAATATTTCCCATGTGTCAGGCTCAGTGCTAAGCACTGACACGCATTAGGTCATTTAATCCTTGCCACTAACCTCCTTAAATAACTGAAGAGAGTACATAGCTCATCAAAGGTTCAGCAGGCCATGTCTACTTCTCATTGTCTCTCATGCTCAGTAACTGTTAATTAAGTGAATGAATCAAATATACACTAAGAATTTTTTTTTAATCTCTCCCACATTAGATTCCTTCCTCAAAACTTCCTTTTACATACTAATTTCCTGTAGTTTATTATTGACACTCAGGATGGACGTTGCATGAAAAATAAGCACAGAGTGTTTACCTGGAGCTGTGACAGAGATAAATAAGCATTGCACAGCACTTGTCTAATTTCCACTTTTTAAAGTGTTCTCTCTCCCTGCCTCACCCACTGCCACTCTCTCTCTTTTAATCCCAGTCCATATATGAGTATCAGCATAAGCACTCATAAATTGGACTATAATGAGGATGGATGACTGAAATACTATATGAGCTCTTTAAATGCTTAACCGTACTATAGGAATGAACATGTCTATCTACTTTCAAAGTGTGTCTGTCTTTGGCATTGAACTTTTGTAATTCATCTGAGAATACAAAGCTACTTTTCAGGCATTGAAGAGATAAACCCATAAAGCAAAACAAAACAAAACAGGTTTTCTCCATGTCCTTGAAAGTTTCTCTGATTTAATCAAAATATGTGTTGTCTGTATAAGAATTTGTGCTTGAAACGTAGTTTGTTTATTAATTGTATTGTAGAATTAGACATTGAATGCTGTTGTTAATCAATGTATTGAGGTATAATTTATATACAGTAAAATAAACCCACACTTAAGTGTATACAGCTTAATGAGTTTGACAAATTGTGTACCATTGTCAGCCACCATGAATGAAGACACAAACCATTCTCACCACCTTACAAATTTTCTTGATTCCCCTTTGCAATTATTCCCTCCCAGTTCCACCTCCAGACAACCACTGCTTTTTTTTCCTAACACTGTGGATCAGTATGACCTTCTCTACAGCTTTACATCAATGAAATTGTATGTTGTGTACTCTTTTGCATATGACTTATTGTGCTTTTCATAATATCTCTGATATTCATCTTAATCCATTTTTCCATATGATCTATGAGCTATCACAGATTATTTGGGGGATATCAAGCATATGGAGTAAAATATCAGTTGTCTTTCTTTTTTTTTTTTTTCATATGGCTATTCAGAAGCCACTTGTAAAAAACATTTTTCCTTTTCTATACTAAATTGGCTGGGCAGCTCTGTTGACATTTCGATTGGCTATCTACATGGAGGTCTGTTTTGGGATTCTCTATCCCGTTCCTTTCATCTATTTGTCTCTCATGTGGATACAACACTGTCTTGATTAGCATAATTGTATACAAAATCTTGGAATCAGGTGTGAATTTTGTTCTTTCTGAGCTTGACTTTATTTCCTTTGTTAAACTTTCTTGTCTATTCTAGGTCTTTGGTATTTCCATATAAATTTTACTATTAGCTATCAATTTCTCCTTAAAAAGAGAGATAATTTTTTATAATGATTGCAATGAAACTAAACATCAGTTAGGGAAGAATTGATATCTTAACGTTATTAAGTCTTCCGAAACATGAACAGTGTATGTCACCATATTTATTTAGGTCTTCTCTGGCTTCTTTATATGTTGTAGTTTTCATTGTAGAGATACTGCTCAATTTTCATTGCATTCATTCCTAGGAGGCTGATGTTTTATAATGCAGATGTAAATGATATTTAAAATCATTTTTAATTATTACTAGATAAAATATTGATATGCCATTGATTTTTCTGTATCCAGATATCA
>NW_007727087.1:0-12683 GCF_000696425.1 Galeopterus variegatus | reverse complement strand
TTTTTAATTATTACTAGATAAAATATTGATATGCCATTGATTTTTCTGTATCCAGATATCATATCCTGTAGCCTTACTAAATTCAGTAATTATTTCTAGAAGTTCAAATTCTTCTGTGTATTCCTTCTGGTTTTCTATGTACCCAATCATGTCCTCCAGAAATAGTGACATTTTTACTTCTTTCTTTTCAGTCTGTATACCTTGTTTTTTCTTGCGTTATTGCGTGGACAATGTTGAATAGAAATGGGAATAGCAGGCACTGTTTCCAATATCAGAGAAAAAAGAAATTCAGCCTTTTGCTATTGACTGTGATATTAGAGGTAGGTTTTTCATAGATGCCCTTTATCACATTGAGAAAGTACCGCTCTATTAGTTTTCTGGGAGTTCTTAACATGAATATATGTTAACTTCGATCAAATGCTTTTTATGTATCATTTGAGATAATCATATGATTTTTCTTCTTTATTCTGAAAATATGGTTAATATCCTGATGATAAAGCAACCTTTGATTCCAGCTGGTCATGAAGTCTTACATATTTTATATGTTGCTAGGTTTTATTTGCTAATTTTTATTAAATATTTTTGCACCTATATTCATGATGGATATTACTTCTCTTTCCCTGGATTGCCTTGAAATTGGCTTTGTATCTCAATAATGTTGGCCTAATAAAATAAGAAGAAATTGTTTCTTCTTTATTTTCTGAAATAGTTTTTCTAAGATTTTTATCTTAAATGTTTTAAATAATTTATCAATAAAGCTACGTAAGTATAAATTTTTTTTTCTTTGTTGGAGGGCTGACAATACAATAATTTTTTAGTAGCTATTAGACTACTCATATTTTTTATTTCATCTTGTGTCAGTACTGGAAAAAATGTGTCTATTGTGGAATTTGTCCATCTTATTTAAGATTTTATATTTATTGGCAAAAAAGTTGCTCTTTAATATTTACTCATTATTTTCTTTTAGTGTCTATAGGATATATATGATGGCTTTTTAAAGTTGCTAATATTGATAATTTATATAATCAATGCTATTGCATTTATCTATATATCTATCCTAATGCCAATACCAACTGTCTTAATAATTGCACATTTATATAAGTTTTGAAGTTTGGAGAAGTGTCAGTCCTCCAAATTTGTCCTTTTTTCTGTTTTTTTTGATTCTTGTTTTTTTTGGTGGCTGGCCAGTTCAGGGATTTGAACCCTTAATCTTAGTGTCACCAGCACCACACTCTAACCAAGTGAGCTAACTTGCCAGCCCTGTTCTTTATATTGTGTTGGCTATTCTGTTTTTTGCCTTTCCATATGAACTTTAAAATCAGTTTGTTGATATTCACAGAATAACTTGCTGGAATTTTAGTCGATAAAAATCTAGAGATCAAGTAGGAATTTTAATTGGTAGAGATCTGGAGATCTTGACAATATTGAGTGTATCCATTAACATGAAAGTTAAGTATGTTCTTCAGTAGTTGGCATTTCCATATAAATATTAAAATCATAAATTCATAAAATATTTTCCCATTCTTTATTCTCTTTCATTTTAGTTTGGTTAATTCCTATTGTCTTATCTTCAAACTCACTCAGTCTTTCCTTGCCTGTGGCTGATCTACTGATGAGCCCATCAAAGACATTCCTCATTTCTGTTACTGTTTTTGTGTTCTAGCATTACTTTTTGATCTTTCCTAAAGATTTCATCTGTATCTTACAATACTCATCTGTTTTAAGTTTTTTTAATTGAAATATAATTAACATTACATAAAATTTGCCATTTTAACCATTTTAAAGTGTGTAACTTGGTGGGTTTCAGTATATTTACAATATTGTGCATCAAGAGTATGTAATCTCAGAATGTTTTCATCACCCCAAAAAGAAACCTTACACCTCTCAATTCCCCTCTTCCCAAGCAACCAATAATCTAAAGTGAGTCTCTTGTAGGCAGTATGTTGTTAGATCATAATTTTATATCCATTCTTTTAATCTCTGCCTTTAATCAATAAGTTTAATCCACTTAGTTTAGTGGAATTACTAATAAGGAAAGACTTATGCTGTCTCGCTNATCTGTTTTAAGTTTTTTTAATTGAAATATAATTAACATTACATAAAATTTGCCATTTTAACCATTTTAAAGTGTGTAACTTGGTGGGTTTCAGTATATTTACAATATTGTGCATCAAGAGTATGTAATCTCAGAATGTTTTCATCACCCCCAAAAGAAACCTTACACCTCTCAATTCCCCTCTTCCCTATTCCCAAGCAACCAATAATCTAAAGTGAGTCTCTTGTAGGCAGTATATTGTTAGATCATAATTTTATATCCATTCTTTTAATCTCTGCCTTTAATCAGTAAGTTTAATCCACTTAGTTTAGTGGAATTACTAATAAGGAAAGACTTATGCTGTCTCGCTATTTGTTTTCTATATATCATATGTTTTTGTTTCTCAGTTATTTTACTACTGTCTTCTTTTGTGTTAAATAATTATTTTGTAGGGTACCATTTTTATTCTATTATCAAATCTTTTATTTTTAAGTTATTTTCTTGATGGTTGCCCTGAGGATTATCATTAACATTTTAATTTATAAAAAAACTAGTTTGCATTAATACCAATTCAATTTCAATAGTTTATAAAAACTTTGTTTATATGTATCTCTGTCCCCCACCCCTTTTATGCTATTATTGTTATAAATTTCATCTTTATACATTGTGTGCCCATCAACATAGTTTACAATTATTTATTTATGCAGTTTTAAAAACCAGAGAGGAAAAAAGATGAATTATGGATCAAAATACATTAACACTGTATTTTACATATGCCTATATAGTTATATACTTGGTATCCATGAGATGTTTGCTATTAATTTTACTGAGAACCCCTTTTAAGGTAGTTTACAATTATTTATTTATGAAGTTTTAAGAACCAGAGAGGAAAAAAGATGAATTATGGATCAAAATACATTAACACTGTATTTTACATATGCCTATGTAGTTATATACTTGGTATCCATGAGATGTTTGCTATTAATTTTACTGAGAACCCCTTTTAAGTGGTGAGTTGCTTCTCTCTTACTGTATTCAAGGTTCCATCTTTGTCTTTCATTCCTGATAGTTGATTATAATGTATCTCAGTGTGGATCTCTTTGAGTGTATCCTACTTGGAGTTTGTTGAATCTGTTGGATATTTAGATTAATATTTTCATCAAGTTTTGGTATTTGGGGCCATTGTTTCTTCAAATATTCTTTCTGTCCCTTTTCCCCTCTGCCTCTGGCCCTTCTATTCTGTGTATATGTTGCTTCATTTGATGGTTTTCCACAAGTCTCTTTGGCTCTGTTCATTCACCTTCAAAACTTTCCTGTTTTTGTTCCTCAGAACTAATAATTTCAATCCGCCTATCTTCAAGTTTGCTGATTCTTTCTTCTGACTGTTCAAATCTGCTGTTGAGTCCCTCTGCTGAATTTTTCGTTCCAGTTATTGTACTCTTCAATTCCAGAATTGCTACTTGATTCCTTTTATAATTATTGTCTCCTTACTGATATCTTCTACTTGGTGAAATATAACTTGCTACTTGCTTTCCTCTGGTTATTTTTGCAAGGTTTCCTTAGCTCTGAACATATTTAAAATAGCTGAAATATTTAAAATGAATATTTAACTAGTTTTTCTTACAAGTATAATATCTTAATTTTCTCAGAACAGCTTCTATTGACTGCTTTTTTTCTTTTGTATAGGCCATACTTCCTTGGTTCTTTGTATGCTTCATAACTTTTTTGTTGAAAACTGAACACTTTGAATATTATAATGTGGCAACTCTGAAATTTATATTCTTCTCCCTCCCAAGGATTTTTTGTTGCTGCTTGTTGTGGTTGTTGTTTGTTTTTTAAGTGCATTTTCTGAACTACTTTTTAAAATCTGTGTTCTTTGCTGTTTGTAGCAATCAAAGTCTCTTATCAGTCAGCTAGTGACTAGACAAAGATTTCTTTAAATTGCTAGGACAAAAAATCTCTCAGTCATTGCAGATGGGCTCCGTGTTGTAAGGATATACTTGAGTACTCAGTCAGACTATTTTCAACTCTGCCTTAGCCTTCAATTCCTGCTTGTGCAGATCTTGAAAGATAGCCAAACATAAGACCTGGGGCCTCCTCAGGCCTTCTCTGTGCATATATCCAGCCCTGAACATGAGTTTAGCCTTACATCTTCCCAGTAATGTCTCAGAATTTTGCAAAGCCCTTCTCTAAAGCATCTCATTTCTGAGCCTTTCCTTCCCATGCTATTTAGTCTTTTCTTTGCTGTTATCTGTTACTGTTATCCTTACTGTTACTCATTGCCTCAGGCAACAAAGGCTAAAAAAAATTTCCTGTACATGTTTTTTACAAATGCCCCCTGTATGGTTTTGGCATTTGGCAAATTCTGAGTTAGGCAAGGTAAAACAAAACTTTTCAGCCAGTCTTCTATGGAGTCATCGGAAAGGTCAATTAAGGACAAATCTGCTAACGAGGTCAGTTGTGCTACTTTGGACACTGGAACCTGGAATGCAGGCTGTAATTTTCAAGGCTACTGCTGAGCCTGGGAGTGGTGTAGGCTGGAGGAGTGAGGGGCTGCATGGGAATAGGGTAATTTAAAACATTACAAAGCTGGCTGTTCTTACTGAGATTCAGTGAGTTGAATAACCACTTCCTGAATTGCTGCAAGCTTTTGGTTCATTTGCAGAGTTCTGAAAAATGTTTGTTCTTACAGAGTTGGGTTTTTTTTTTTTCTTTTTTTTTTGTCAGTTTTTTAATGTAGGGGCAAAGTTTTAGAACTCTTTGCAGCTGCATTTTTGTTCACATCACCCACAGCCTTATTTATCTGTTCCTGCATATTGTTCACTTCTTTCCATTAGAGCTCCTAACATATCAATCATAGTTTTTTTAAATTTATTGTCAGATAATTCCAACATCTATGTCATATCTGAGTTTAATTCTGTTGTTTGCTTCTGTCTTCAGGCTGTGTCTTCTCTTGCCTTTTAATGTGCCTATAATTTTTTTGTTGAAATGTTCTATCACTTAATAGAAACTGAGATAATTATCTTATAATGGGAGGATTTATGTTAATCTGGCTGGGAATTGGGCTGTGTGTAATATTTGTTGTAGCTGTGGGTGCAAGAGGCTTCAAATTCCTCTAACGTCCTGCCTTCTTTGTTGATTTGGGTTTCTTTAAGAACTCCTCCTCAGAGACAGTATGTATTTTGCCACTCTTTCAGCTGCAATTTACTGTTACTGTATGGAGCCTATTTGGTGTGGTGGTGAGGTGTTGGGGAGGAGAAGCATTGTATAATCTTATGATTAAATCTAAGTCTTTTAATGGGCCTGTGTCTCTGGGCTGAGCTTTGACCTTCATGAGTGTTTCTCTAGTGGTTCAGCCTTTTCCCCAGTTAGGGGAGGTAGGAAGACAGAAATGGCCAGAATTGGAGGAATGATCTTCCCGTACCTGAGAAAAGGCTCTTGTAAAGTCTATGCCCTTGCAGAATATGCCTTTGTTGTGGAGAATGTTCTGCGTATATTTTACAATGATTGGTCTTTCCTTCTCCTGTTCAGAGCCATGAGAGGAACTTTCTCTGATCTTTACTATGAGAATCCAATGGAGTTCCTGGAGGTAAATCCCACTAAAGCGTCAAGGCTTCCAAGATTGCAGGAGTTTTTTACTTTCGTACTAGTCCACACTTAGCCTCCAGCAATTCTTTAAAATTACCACTAAAGTGTTCCTTCCAGTTTATGTTTTCTGTTCCAAGTAAGAAGATTTTGGCTGTGATTTTCTTTATTCCCCCTCTTCTCTAGATTTAGGAGTAGCAATTTATACTGCAAACTCAGTTCACTGATGGATGCAAGAAAAGTCATTAATTTTTACTTTGTTTAGCATTTTCTTATTATAAGTGCTGAATGATGACTTCCAAGCTCTTTACACACCAGAACTCAAAACAGAAGTCTGTGCGTTTATTTGTCAGTCTTTCACTTTTCTGTGTATCTATCTGGATAGTTTCTATTGTCTTGACCTCAATTCCACTAATCTTTTCCTTTTCAGTATATCTCAGATGATGTTAAGCCATCTGATGAGTTTTAAATATACAATATTGTGCTTTTTTAGCTTGAGAATATCTGCTTAGTTCTTTTTTATTATCTCCTCATTATATTGAAGTTTTTGTTTCAATCCTTGAGCATATTTAGAATATTTACAATCGCTGTTTTAATGTCCTCTTCTGTTATGTCCGATCTCAGATGATGTTAAGCCATCTGATGAGTTTTAAATATACAATATTATGCTTTTTTAGCTTGAGAATATCTGCTTAGTTCTTTTTTATTATCTCCTCATTATATTGAAGTTTTTGTTTAAATCCTTGAGCATATTTAGAATATTTACAATCGCTGTTTTAATGTCCTCTTCTGTTATGTCCATTATCTCTATTCCTTGTTTTTCTTTTTAAGTTAACTGATTTTCTTCAGGATTCAGCACAATATTGTGTGCTGCTCTTTTGCACATCTACTGCAGAAATTTCTTTAGCCAGGTAGTAAAGTTATTTACTAACTAGCTTTTTGTTTTTTGCCTTTTACTCTTCTTAAGACCCTTCTTTTAAAGCTTCATTAGAGCATGTTTAGAGTAACCTTCACACTAAGGATAGTTTAGTCTTAATATGAAGAGGTGACTCTGCTGTGTCTGCTGATTCCTTCAACGTTCAACAGGATATCACTGCTCTGTGTGAGTTCTGAGAGGCTCCGCTTACAGACCTCCAGCTGTTACTTGTTCTGTTTTGTTTTGCTTCACCTGATGAAATATTTCCCTTTGAAAGTGATGATTAGAATTCAGATGAAGACTTGACAAACCTACACAGACTACTGGGGTCCTATTTCTCTTTAGCTTTCTCCCATTCAGTAACCTGTCCCACAGATGACAGCTGATTTAGCTTCCCCAAACTCGAACTGGTGTCTCTTCAGTTTATCAAGATAGACACTTTTTGCTTGAGTTTCTCTTCCCTGTGCCATTGTTCTAAAATTGGCTTTAGGTGGAACCTGCGATAATTGTAAGGTATACCATTTCTTCCTCAAGGATCACAATTCTGCACTGTTTCTTGTCCAAATGTATGAAAGCAATTGTTTTCTTACCTGGTCAAGTTTCTAATTGTTTATAGCAGGGGGGCAAGTTTCAGACTATTTTTTCCTTCACAGTCAGAAGCAAAAGTTCTCAATTATATTTCATGTCACTGAATTTCCATAATATAAATCATCATAATCTATTGGACAGTCTGTAACCACGAAATAACCTTCATTTTATGAAGATTTATTTATTAACTTCTAAGGACTTTAATTTCCTTATTCGTAGTCAACTTTGTTTTTAAAATTAATTTCTTAATTGTGTGTGGGTTTTGTATTCTGTGTACATTCACATATAAATACTGTTTTTTAATTATTTAGTAACTTGGCAATGGATAAATTTCACCCTCCAAAGTTTCTCAGCACACATTTGAAATTAACAAAAACAAATTAAAATTAATTGGAGTAAATAATAAGAACATTAATTAATACTTAAGGAACCCTGATTACGTGCCAGATACTGAGTTAGATTCTTTTCATAGTTTATTACATTGAAACAAACACTGTCTATAAAGGTAACTAATATTATTGTACTAATATTACAGATAAGGAAACAGATAAGGTAGGTGCTATTATTATACCCATGTTATACATAAGAAACTGAATGCTTAGAAAGATTACGTGCTCGTTAGGATATGAACAGGTTCACTGTGGAAAAGTAAAAATAGAAGTTAGTTTCTCTTTAAAAAGAAAAAAATGTGAATTTAATATGTATGATTAAGGATCTTTCTGAAAAAGTAGTCCTAACACCTAAAGCTGGAGGATTCTGGGAGTGATGCTGGAGCAGAGGGACTGGGGAGGTCTGACAGCCTCACTCTGTCCTCTTACCAGGTTCTTGAATCTGCCACAGAAAATAATTCAAGAGCAGGGCCTCAGTAGAAAGTGAAAACAGGTTAAATGAGATGCATAAGAGATACTGATTTCACAGAGACAGTGTGGAATAGCTCCAGAGACCAAGCAGGGCCCACACCAAGTTTAATACAAAAAGTAAGAAATACATACAGTTTAGTACAGAGTGCAGGCTGGCTCAAGAGAGGGAGCAGCCACTTGCTGAAAGTAAGTTTGATACAAAAAGAAAGCACAGACACCTCAACGGGCAAAGTGGGGGTTGGCGCCAGCAAAGTGAGCAACAAACCCCTTCTGCTGGAATTCCGCTCTTATAGTTTCACTATCTAATACATATTCCCTCTTATGTCAGGAGGAGTATGAAAAACATTTCTCTGTTGAAATTACTTTCAATCTCGTTTGAGATTTGAAACATCATGTAGTTTATCTCACAGCCTTTCATTTATGTTCAAATTTACAGTTATTAACTTCGTTATGTTGGGGTACAAATATTTTACCTATTTAAAATTTCTAAATATATAAATATTTATTTGTAATCAAGTTCACTACCATTTGTATTTCTCCAAAGATCTCCCTACCATGGCAATCTGTTTTGTTTTACTCTAGACATGGATTTATTCATACTCCAGTACTTCCCAATGCACTTTTGCAGATACCATGGTAGTATTCATTATGCATTTGTTGAATAAATGAGTAAACGCTGTAAATAAGTCATGAAAGCCTGAAGTCCCATGTCTGCTCTCCAAGTTCCCTATGCCATTTAGTTACTCTTTCTGCTCACCACAGAATTCCACGTTTCTAAATTACGCAGAATGTGAGCCAGTTCTCTATGGAGAACCCAAATTCTAACATTTTATTTATTCTTTCCTCCCCTTTCCTCTTTAGCCTTACCTCTCTCAATTGCAAATATGTACACATGTACAACACACACACACACTCCGTTTACTTATAATTGTGTGCCAGAAGTTTTTGTCTACTCGTTCACTAGTGGAAAGCTCCTAGCAGACAGAAACCTTAACTTTTTCTCCTTCCATTCCACTCTTCAGTTGCATCCTTCAGTATGAATCAATGTGTTCATCAAAGATTGCTCACCCTTGAGGAAAATACTATATAGTACAATTTCTTTATTACTTATCAGAGCACTATATGACACTAAATTTGTCATTTGCAAGTTTATTTCTGTCCATCATGTGGGAATAAATCTACACCTAGAGGGAATAAAGCCACATTAGAAAAAAATGGGAGACTACTTTAAGGTAAGGGGCTCCTCCAGGTTATCTACATTAGGTTAGTTCTTTTTGTCTTGACTTTAATGATCTAATTCATTGACATAGGCTCTCTCACCCTAATGATCCTAAATCTTAAAATAAATCTTCTACTTCAATCTGTTTCTATCTATATGAACTTGTAGGACTACATATCCCTTGTCATTTGGAAAGACCAAATGGTGTCAATTTCATGAATGAATAGAGAAGTCTCTGTGCTCTGACAAGGCATCTGTCTCTAAATATCTTGCCAATTGGCATAAAAAGGTCTGAACCACTTCCCCCTTTCCTCCTTCCCAATTGCAATCCATTAATTAATTTCTTCACATTTTGATCTATTTTAACCTTTCAGGGGCCTTAAAAAGATTTAATGACACTCTGGGAAGGATGACTTTAACTCCTGGCACTCAAGTCCACCCCTGCCCTACCTTTCTAATCCTCACTTCTGTTACCCCACAAAAAAAAGATCGTACTCCTATTTGCAATTCATATTTACTAAATATTTACCAGTATCTGTTAATCACTTGCAAAATGTTTTTAAATTTATTTCTACCTTATATGTTCCATTGATTTCTGGATCTTTGATTTCTTTTCTCCCTTACCTGTTTCCTTGATTTCTAGTCCTTGATACAAACCCTGTTAACCTGGTTTATCTGGTTTATCTGGTTTGTCTTTATTTGATCTTTTCCCAATGTTTATGTCTTATAATATCAATTGCCCCTTCTTTAGCTGCCCCTCACATTTTTGAAAATCTACCTAGCTTTGTCTTCCCTAAGAGTGAAATTTTTCTATTGATTCTCTCAGGAGAGGTCCCTATTTGATTGGTTCATTTGATTGCTGACTTATTAATGTTTGACAAATTTACATATGATTTTGCACATGATTTCTAAAATTCCACTTAATTGCTCTTGTTTGCATTCATTTTTCATTTTTCCTTAATAATTTTCCCATCTGGATTTACTTTAATTGATCATTTGAATTCAACTTATTCAGCTTACAGTTTTTGTATTTTTAAACCATCTGAATGTATTCCCTTTAAATTTTTAAAAAATTTGCAATTATATTGTCTTGTATTTTGATATTTGTATCGTAGTGGATATTGTTTTCCTACATGCTTAAAAATCTGGGTCTTCAGTTTTACCAACAAGGACAGACAACTGGAAGTATCACTGAAGACAACTGAAGACATTATTAAGTTATGAGATTCAAGCAGTTTTTTATATATATAACTACCACTAGTTTAACAGTAAAAAAAATTACTGAGCTACTCATCAAGGGTTTTTGCTATGAAAATCTACTCTGCTCTAGTCCTTCTTCCTTTCCTTAACTCAATGACTTCAGATAACCCTCTGCTATCATAGTTCTTAAATCCCTAACCAAACTCTGCTCCTTTTCTCACCCATACAGAGATGCATCCAAGCAGAACCTGCTTTTAGAACCCTTCGATGAACTCTGTTGATTCTTCCATCAAATTCTAATGGTCCTTTGCCTTTCCTTTTGGGCCTGTTAGTTTATCAGACAAATTAGCTCATATTGTGAATTTTATCAGTCTCTTTGTTTAAAATTAGTGGGATAGAGAAATTGGCCGAAGTTGGTATCAGTTATCCAGCCCTAGTCAACAAGCCATTTCCATGGAAAAGTGGCGTTTAGTAAATAATAACTGTTTTTTTTTTTTTTTTAAAAGATGACCGGTAAGGGGATCTTAACCCTTGACTTGGTGTTGTCAGCACCACACTCACCCAGTGAGCGAACCGGCCATCCCTATATGGGATCCGAATCCATGGCCTTGGTGTTATCAGCACCACACTCTACCAAGTGAGCCACGGGCTGGTCCCAATAATAACTGTTGAGGCTAACCCCTGGGGGTGAGGACAACTCTGAGATGAATGTGGATTTCTCATTTGTGGCAAAAGTTGATTCTTAGGTTCTATTAATAATTATGCATATATGAATTTTAAAATTATAAAAATAAAATCTGCATATGATAAAACATTTGGGTAGTCATTGTAATATCAACTGAAAATAAAATGTACCATCCCATCCCATCCCTGAGGTAACCACTTTTAAATATTTTTAGTTTGAGTGATTATTTTCTTTGTAAATATTTTTGAAATTTCCATAGAGAGCAAAATTGCTTAATGTGCAGCTTAACAAATTTTCAGAGTGAACACACCATGTCGTCAGTATCTGGATCAAGAATTAGAACAGTGTAGAAGAGTTCCCCTTTCCCTGCATCCTTGCCAGCATTTGTTATTCTCAGTCTTTTTAATAATGGTCAGTCTAACTGGGGTGAAATAATATCTCAATGTAGTTTCGACTTGTATTTCCCTGATGATTAGTGATGCTGAGCATTTTTTCAGGTACCCGTTGGCTATTTGTATGTCTCCCTTTGAAAAATGTCTATTCATCTCCTTTGCCCATNATGGTCCTTTGCCTTTCCTTTTGGGCCTGTTAGTTTATCAGACAAATTAGCTCATATTGTGTCTGATAGCATATCTTTTCATAAGCAAAAGTGGACATTTTATATAGGAATGTCTTGGAGTGTGACTGGGAAGCCCAAGGACTGACTAGAATCAGGAACTGGAGAGCCATCAGACATTTCAGCAACTATTCCGCTTATTTTCTCCTCTTTGGAAAACATGGTCTCCTGTCTGTTGTGTTTATCTTTATAAAAAATGTTCTGTTTCTCCATGTGTTTGACCATGCTGGATCTCTCAATTTCATATGCTTGTAATTTTATCAGTCTCTTTGTTTAAAATTAGTGGGATAGAGAAATTGGCCGAAGTTGGTATCAGTTATCCAGCCCTAGTCAACAAGCCATTTCCATGGAAAAGTGGCGTTTAGTAAATAATAACTGTTTTTTTTTTTTTTTTAAAAGATGACCGGTAAGGGGATCTTAACCCTTGACTTGGTGTTGTCAGCACCACACTCACCCAGTGAGCGAACCGGCCATCCCTATATGGGATCCGAATCCATGGCCTTGGTGTTATCAGCACCACACTCTACCAAGTGAGCCACGGGCTGGTCCCAATAATAACTGTTGAGGCTAACCCCTGGGGGTGAGGACAACTCTGAGATGAATGTGGATTTCTCATTTGTGGCAAAAGTTGATTCTTAGGTTCTATTAATAATTATGCATATATGAATTTTAAAATTATAAAAATAAAATCTGCATATGATAAAACATTTGGGTAGTCATTGTAATATCAACTGAAAATAAAATGTACCATCCCATCCCATCCCTGAGGTAACCACTTTTAAATATTTTTAGTTTGAGTGATTATTTTCTTTGTAAATATTTTTGAAATTTCCATAGAGAGCAAAATTGCTTAATGTGCAGCTTAACAAATTTTCAGAGTGAACACACCATGTCGTCAGTATCTGGATCAAGAATTAGAACAGTGTAGAAGAGTTCCCCTTTCCCTGCATCCTTGCCAGCATTTGTTATTCTCAGTCTT